>NC_065527.1:36180878-36199554 GCF_006386435.1 Epinephelus moara | reverse complement strand
CTAAGATATGATGGAGCTTGACCATTTAGAGCTTTATAAGTTAACAGTAGGATTTTAAATTCAATTCTGGATTTTACAGAGAGCCAGTGCAGTGCATTGTGTACAAACTTCTATAACTTTAACTTCTTTAGGCTTGTTTTCAACAAAATACCTTATCTCAATGAAATGTACTGAGACAATTGTATATACGACAAAAGAAAAAGCTAGTTTATTATTTTGGTTGTTAATAAAAGCCTGCTTCACCAGTGCATTTTTTTCGTATACCAGTCCACTTTGCTGGTGAGCCAAAAAGTTAATTGCGACACTGGTTATAGCATGTTGCTTTATAGGTTAATTTTGATTACTGCGCACCACCCAGGCCTGGCTGGAGCTAGTGTTAGTGTGGCATTGCTCATTCGGCCATCACTGCTAGAAACACCGTCTCGACCCAACAGCGTTGCTGCAGAAACATTGTGCCCACCCTCTGGTCTTCCTCCACATCCTGGTGAGCAAGTGGCTCAGTATTGAGCCATAAAACCCCTTTCAGCATTGTTGTCTGTGTTACCACCATTGGCAGTGTCAGCATGGCTAGAGCTGTTAACAAAGTAAACAATGGTTAACGGGTTTTGCGGTTCAAAATGAAGCATGTTACTCACCAGGGCGACCTGTGGGGAGACTGGAGGGTGGCCACAATGTTTCCGCAGCAACACGCTCCACCACTGGGAAGGCGTTACCAGCTGTATTCACTGAATGAACACTTACTCCCACCCAACCCAGGTGGTTCTAGTCCAGAGCAGCCAAGAATTTAAAGGAGACTTGAGGTTGGGCAGTTGACATGCTAACTCAACTGGCTGGCTAAAAGGCAAAACATTCAAATTTTACCACCTCTAATTGGATAGTGCTTTGAAATGCAGTGCTAAAGCTCACTGAATAAATGGAGTGCCAGACTAAAAAGATGCCTCATGTATTTCATGTTTTTTTTTTTTTTGGCTTTTCTTTTTTAAGCCATTTGAAAGCAAAATTAACTGAAACGGACATCCTTTATTTTGCGGTTAATTATCTTGACCTCTTTTGGTTAGATTTTCACAAAAACTTTGTACACGGACAAAAAAGAGTCAGACAAGATTGTTTTTTTAAATGCCTCTATTTACATGCTGGGAAAAAAAAGGCATGCAGTAACCTACATAAATTGCCAATGTGATCAACAGATACAGTGTTTTTTCACGTTACATATGTCATGGCAAATTGGTTAACAGGTAGTGTTAGATATACAGGAGAATGTTTTCTTCATTTTGGGTTTATATTTGGTCAATACTTCATTTTTGTTTTTCTCATAAGCCTTAGTAAATGCCTGATGCAAGACAGCTCGTGGATACGTACTTGTCAGAAAGTGAGTTTGTGGGTTTCTGTTTGGAAAAAAAAGTTTCGTCAAAATAGTTTTAAACAGAAGCACCAAAAGGCTCATTAGGGTTTCCCACACTCATTTATGTGTGGCAGCCTGCCACAGTATCAACATCTGGCACCTCATACTGAATTTCTGTTTTTGGAGCTGAACCATTCATTAGGAGCACTTTTGGGATATGCAAACCTTCAAATTTAGAGAGGGGACACGGAATGATACAAAGGGTCACAAAGTTTGGTGCCTGCTGTCAGCTACTGCCACACTGATCATGTCCAAATTAAGGTTGAAACAATATGAAATATTTACTGTACGATAACCATCTTAGAACACATCACAATTTCCTGGTATTACAGAATTATTATTATCAGTCAGAATGACCCTTAAAGGAATGAAAACAATAGGGTTTTTTTTTTGGTTGAACAAACATTTTATCAGTTTAACTGAAACTTTAAACCAAATAAAGGTGAGATTCTCCATCCAGTTGCAGCTGTTTTCAATATCATAAATAAGCAAATGTCCATGGTGTGATAACTGTCTCTTGTCATATCATGGTATACCTTGAAACCAGTATAACACTGCAATCCAAGCCCAAATACCTTTACAACTAATGATGTTCCCATTGGTCTCAGCTGCACATTGTGTTCAGTTCTACTTCGCAAGTCTTAGCATGCTAGAATGCTAAACTAAGATGGTGAACATGGAAACATTATACCTGCTATCATTAGCATGTTAGTATTTTTTAAGTTTTTAAGTAATATTTGCTGATATCACAAAATCTGGCCAGTACGGTTTTGATTTGTTTCAATGTAGGGGCCTGTGATCACTATGAGACGATACCAGTAAATATCATTTTTGTCTTTTACTTGGCCGCTTGCCACTATCTGCCTGCTGCTAGGCTGCTAACACTGTTTGAATGTTTTGTGTGGTTCGACTGGCTCCTCCAGTCTGCACGTCGAAGTATCCTTGAACAAGATACTGAACCCAAATTGCTTCCGGTGGCTGTTCCATCAGTGTGTAAGTGTGTTAAAAAACTGAATAGCAGATGGCACCTTGTATGGTAGCCTTGGCCACCAATGTGTGAATGTGTGTGTAAATGGATGAGTGTGACTTTGAGTGTTAAAAGCATATTGAGTGGTCAGATGACCAGAAAGGCGCTATATATATCCTCAGTGGCTCTTCCTAAGGTTTCTACCATTTTTTTTTTTCCCATTAAAGCCTCTGCAAACCCAAATCCACATTAGCCTTCTAACTATGTAATTTAGGGTCTTATGTACATAATATTAAACAAATTAAAAACAATTAGAAATCAGTTTCCATCCAAATTCGAAATATCTGTCTTTTAAGTTTTTTTACATTCTTGAATTTGGGTTTGATTTGGCCGTGGTTATCTCTGAGATTTATTACGCAAGAAATTCCAAACCAATCATAAATCTGTCAGTTGTCTCATCCCGCCCCCCAGTGGCAGCGCAACAAAACCTTTCTGCTCCAGCTAAATCTGCCTCTTTGAGCCAACTCTTCTTTCTAGTCTGATGTTTAGAAAATACAGATCGTAAACTGGCTGAACCGCTCGGCTGCGACCCAGCGGAGGCTCTGCCTCTGGCGGGCTCCCAGCAGCACTCGAATCAGGTTGACAGGCTCCGGAGCCCGGACAATCCGAGCCTTTGCAGCTCATGGAGCTGCAGGAAGAGGCGGCTTGTGAGCAGCCAGGCTTACCCCCGGGCCCGGTGCCGGTGTCGGCTCGCGGGGAGGGGACGTAATGTGCACCCTTCCTCACCCCTAACCCCAACCCCAAGCAGTTAGCTTTGCTACGCATAAACATATCCCCAGTCGCGGAGGTGATGTTGCGGGAAACACCACAATTTTAGCCGGAGGAGAACATTACTCGAGACGGGCAAATACTTCTACACAACGCCAGAGAGATGGCCGGCCGGCACCGGTCTCTCCCACTTTGAGGGTCGGTGTGTGTGTCAGAGTAAAGACATATTTAATCTATTAAGACTGGATGTGTTTGAATGAAAAAGGCTATTATCAGAAAAACGGAGCAGATTTATGTTTTCAATGAAAACGTATCTCAATGAAGAAAGGCAAAGCGCTAGCCTCCAATTGTCATTCATCTCAGCTAACGGCCGGGCTCCACCGGGCACCGCGACACATCTGCAGCACGAGTCCCGTAGCAGCTCGCCCCCCCTGTTAATCAATTACAGCGGCTCCACTGGCAATGGGAGCAGCGTGACAACTCTCTATTTTACGCTGCTCTTCTATTTTTGTCTTGCTACGCTCCCCTACGCGACCCTCCAGTAGATAAAAATTACGTGAAATACTGTGCTAAACGAGCACAATGTGTTTTTAAATTAATAAACCATTATCAGAGGTGATATGTGATGATTNATCAAAACGAGGGAGCTGTCAATCAGAGCGTTATCTGCCACGCCCACTCTGTCCTTGCAAGTGGTCTAAACAGCAAAATGAACTGTTTTTAAACCAGGTTTTCTGATAGTTATGAATGGTTATTTTCACTCAGACTATTGTGGATGATTAATGAGACACTCGACTTTGATATAATATGTGCATTTTTACTATTTCAAGCTGTGTTTCCAAAGGCTTTAAAGGTTTTTTTGGGGGGAGTTTTTCTTTATCTGCTGTGAGGGTCCAAAGGACAGAGCCATGTCGTATGCCGTAAAGCCCTCTGAGGCAAATTGTGATTTGTGATGTTGGGCTTTTATGAATAAAATTCAAAAAATTCAATCGATATACAAGTGCAGGTCCATTTACCATTTACACAGACATGCCATGGGAATTTCAAAATAAATGTGCATCTTAAACCTCCCACAGACTGAGATTTTAGCAATCTTATACATTTAGTGCAAGATGGATCTAATAAACTTAGGTACAACATCAAATTTGATGTATGCAGACTATATGATGACGGCGTCTACTGAATCGCAGGCTATGACGTACAATGCAATAGCTTCCCATACTGAGTGTGCAAGGATGCTGCACTGGTTATTACTTTTCCAACTGGGAAGCACAACATAACACAACATCACATTGATAAATAAGCTGAAGTTTTGTAGGTACTATATACTGCGGTGTGTCTGTGTGTGTATTTGCTAGCTACTAGGTTGCTTATCTGGTAGCTGCAACTCTACTGCTGTTTCCTTCCATGCTTCGTCCTGCTTTATGTGATCATGCTAAGAGCTGAAGGACACATCATACAGGCAGGGCTTCTGCTGCCACAGCTCCACAAGGTTTTCCTCTTTGCTGGAATCTCGCACATTTCTTTTAGCGCGTTTTGCCTCCATGGCGAGTTACTGCCTGTCTGTTTGTTTGAGTTTAGTGCCAGTGAGTCATTTCATGCTGCATTTCTATTGGATGGGTAGTAGACATAGCACCAGTCACACAGTGAGATGGTCATCCCAAATTTCTGTCAATGTCAGAATTTTATCCCAGGCTGTCTTTGATCACAGGACTGTGACAACAGCCATCCTTGAACCTCTCACTGTGCGACATAGGACCACCGTTTTAGAGCGACCAAGATTCCAGCAAGTTTTCTTTCACATTGGTCATCTTTTGTCTGGGACTGCCCAAAATCGCTCAGTATATACGTACATGCTGATATATGTTGATGTTTCAACTTTGCTTCCCTGATATTAGATTGTTGATAATTGAATCAATGTACTGGTCCAGATCGATGTTTTGTTACACCCCTAAAAGACACACAAAAATTTCTCGACAAAATTACGCCGACAAAGGGTGTTATGGGTAACCGAAATTTTAACAAAGCTTTGTGCAGGCCTTTGTGTGAGGCAAGTTGAATGGTTGATTCCACTCCTGTTGAGCGACCCCCGTGCACGTTCGCCTACATGTGGCCAGGAGAAGCATGCTTCCAGCTGCAGACAGGAGATATGGAGTCATATTCACAAAGTACTTTATAACCATAGACTAAAAAAAATACGGACGTAGCTATCATGATGTCACCCAATTAGGCACTCCAACCGTTGACATCTTGATGTTTTGGAGCTAGAAGTGACTGTATTTGGGCAAGAGGCTGGCGCTGTGGAGGAGTAAGGGGTGGATCTAACTGAGAAGCCAAATACACAGCAGACAGTCTGTCACTCAAAGCAGCCCCGCCCTTAATTATGCATAACTTTAAGCCTTAATAAAATGTAAACCGGTGAGTTATATAAAAATTCAGCCCCCGTACAGTTGTCATGAATGTCAAAATTAGCTACAGAGGCCAAGACTGATTTTGGACCAGGATGTAAACATGTTTATTTCTGCTGTAAAGTTGGGCATTTTAACATGGAGGTCTATGGGGATTGAGAGGCCTCTTGAGTCAGCCTCAAGTGGACATTCAAACAACTGCAGTTTTGGGCATTTCATGTTGGCTTCACTTTTCAGCCCCGGAGGTTGATGTTTGTTTATACCTAGGAGTCCCTCTAAATGGCATTCCTAGCTAAGAATTTTCTCTTTGATCTATTTACTATGCTGCAGAGAGCAACTTTAACTGAGGAGTTGACTCCCTTGCTATTGATGATGTCATGTTTCATGAACTTTTTCACTGTCTCAGAAAAGTCACATTTTACTCAGTGTGTACTGACAAAATGTGTCCACAGTCATGGCTGGATTACCAACAGGTTTAAACAGTTCCCAGGTGTTTTCCCTGCCATTTCCCTAGTGCATTCTGGGATTGTCTCCATGCTGCTGCCCAAAGAGGGAAAATGAATCAAGAAAAATGAATGTGTCTCTTATTCTTCCCCAGATACCTACCCGTATGTGTCATCACTGGTTTGCACCTTCTTCATGTGTCTAACTCCCCTGTGGATCATCATCTCCTCCAAGCACCCGGCCAGCCGCACTCTGCTCTACTCTGGATGGGAGCCAGTCATCACTGCCATGGTCATCAGCAGGTGTGTGTGTGTGTGTGTGTGTGTGTGTGTGTGTGTATGGAACTCTGAGTGTGTGTGTTTAGTCTTCAAAGGGGAAAGAACAGCTATTCTGTGTCTGCAACTCCCAGCATCTGGTTTGCTTGATGACTCATCCTCTAAGCAAATTACAGCACCTATAAGCACATACACCCTTGGGTCCCCTTGAGCCTGGCAGCCTTACGGCCAATAGGAGGGAGAGCAGTTGTTTCGCTCGCCTCTCACTGTAAGGGCAGGTAATACCACATTTTTCAGGCTTTTATAGAGTCAGACAATAGACAACAAAAGCTGCAAACTATTGAAACTCTTGCACAGTCTTTCAGTCTGTAAGTCTTCACCACTCAGTGCAGCTGATGAAGCAGTTTTAGTGCCATTTATAGATAAGCACACATTCACTGCGGACATCATTTAGATGAAGAATGCCCTTTTGTCTCTCTCTCTCTCCACCTTACACAAACACACACACACACACACACACACACACACACACACACACAATAACACCAGTTAATGATCTAATTATGTTGTGTTCTGCAGCATCGGAGGGCTGATCCTTGACAAAACAGTGTCTGACCCAAATCTTGCCGGCATCGTAGTGTACACCCCGGTTATCAACGGTGAGTCACAGCTTTGGCACTGCTTCCTCTTTTACTATGAATGGCTTCAAGGTGCCACTGTTTGATTTGCAATTGCTTGACCCCGGGGCCCCAACAGAAAAGGAGAATCTGGTTAAAGACTCAACCAAATGTTTTAATATAATAGCTTCCTAAATCCTGGGGGATATGGAAAAGAGATTTGCTGTATATACATATGTAATGAAAGCTCAAAGCTTGTGCAGTTAGGTCACTCTAGTCCCACCTCCTGTATTTCTCTTCTGTTAAATTGCATGACACAGTTCACAGCAGTCAGTGTAGTAGGATTGTGATGGTTCAGTGTCCCACATACACCACAAGGGATGTCATGAGAATTAATATGAGAATTCATGATAATTTTTGATACAAAATTCTGAGAGCGTGATTTTTTCTCCAGTATTGTATGTACCATACATACTGGGGATGCAATTCTTCCAGACCTAATTGGGCAGCATATACACCTATAAGTGTTTTAATCTGCATTTAAATGGTAAAGGAGGAAGAAAAACGCCTGCTAGATGTAGCAGCAGCGAAAGCTCCACCTCAGCTCACTGAAAAGAAAGCGTTTTTGTCCTAATGCTACTGTATTTTGTTAATTCTTTGCAATGGGAGCACCGCGTATTTACACTATGCTACCAACGCAGATTGACGAGGCACTGAATGTCTATTCTGCGCTGAGTGCTGCATGTTTGTCATTTTATTCTGGTCGTCCGGAGTTCAGAAATGTTCAATTTTGGGTAAAACACTGCGTTTGTCACTTTTTATCCAGCCGTACAATTACAGTAGAGGAGGTGCGGAACAAATAGCCTACTACAAAGACCAATGGTCACATCTTGCATGTACACAAGCTGATCAACAACAATGGAAGAGAAACATGTCAATATGCTGTAGGCTATTCATTAATCATTAATTCACAAAATCTCATGAACTCAGAGATGCTTGTACTTTAAATGTAAATATTCATCCTTGATGATTCACCTCTAATGTAAATTACACTGGACAAAAATTTAAATGCAACACTTTTTTTTGCTACCATTTTTCACAGGTTTAAGACTTTAAGAGAAGACACTCGATATATTTCTCTGTTTGGTCACAAAATTGTTAGAATTTGTGTCAGTGAGCACTTCTTTTTCAAAATAATCCATCTATTTGACAGGTGTGGCGTATCAAGATGCTGATTAAACAGCATTATTACAACACAGGTGTACCTTGGGATGGTCACAATAAAAGGCCACTCTAAAATGTGCAGTTTGATCACACAACACGATGCCACAGGGAGTGTGCCATTGGCATGCTGACTGCAGGAATTCCCACCTGTTGCTTGTGACCTGAATGTTTATTTCCTCCACACACTGAGCATGCGCGAGAGCAGGAGCTGAGCACGCTGAGGGGAGACGCCAAGCTGAGATAAAATGTGGCAAAACTCCTAAATTAAGCAATACTGGCGAAATTAAATTTACGACTTAACTAAGAATGAGGAGTTGTTCACCTTGACTTCTGGACAATCGTGTTAATGCCGCAAAACACAAGAACACGGAACGCGACCAAGAAGGCACAGTCTGACCAGAGCGCAGCTGATGATCAACAGGTGATTGCAGCGAGCATGGCAGGTAAAGAAGATAAACAACAAGATTTACCGTCTTTGATTCGCTCAATAATGAGAGAAGAAATAAGAGAAGTAATAAACACACTACAACCGCAGCTGAATGCTCTAAAAAAGGACATATCTGTGTGCAGCGGTAAAATTGGAGATGTGGAAGACGCATTATGTAAAATGGACAGTCGAATTACAACACTGGAGAAATCAAATGAACTGCTCCGTAAGGAGAATGATGAATTAAAAGAGAAGGCCAAGCGATTGGAAAGTTACTCGAGGAAGTGTAACATCCGCATCCATGGACTAACTAAAGATGTTGAAAAGGGACATCCAACGAAATATATGGCCGCTCTTTTGAGGGAAATGTTCAAAGACAAAGTCACACTTGAACCGGAGGTTGAAGTCGCACACAGAGTCGGACCTGCTGGGAAGCTAGGAAACAGGACCATGATTGTCAGATTGCAGCGGTACAAGGTGAAGGAGGAGATTATTGAAATATCAAAGAAAGAACGCACATTTGAGGCTCGCGGGATGAAGTTGCGAATTAAACCTGACCTGATGGAGATGATGGCAAAGAGAAGGGCACGATTTCATGATGTAAGAGAGAAACTGCGGAAAGCAGGGGTGAAAAACGGGATCATTCACCCAGCAACACTGATAATAACTTACAAAGACGAATCCAAAAGATTCACGGATCATCTACAAGCGGAGGCTTACTGGAAGGAGGTGATAGAGCCAGGGTTATGAAGAACAAGGTAAATGGACTGGACTCTTATGAATAAGGAAATTAATTGAAACAACAGTACCTGAAAAATGGGAGGTCGTCTAGTGATGTTTCAATTATCAAGTGAAAGTTATTTTTTTGTTGTTGTTTGTATTGTTTTGTTTTTGTCAAATGAATTATTTAAAAGGGAGAGTGGCCACTGGAATTTTGTTTTTGATTGATGAGGGATGGCGCAGTCCTGTTAGACTTAAACAATGGGTATTTTAGCAGCGTGTGGATGTATGAGACTGTCTTTGTGGATGTTCTTTGGTAAAATGTGTATGGGGATTGTATGTGGGTGTGTAAGAATGATTGATGCTGTTAGTGGTTGTATGTTTGTTTTATCTAGCTCAAAGGTTGGCTCTGAAATGACAATGACTGATTTATGTTTATTAAAGGAAGAATATTGAAAATATATGATGCAAAGTAACTTGACATTATCGAGGAAAGGATTAAGGATGGCTCATTTAAACATCTGCAGTTTAAGGAACAAAATACAGGATATCTCAGAAATTATTTTAGAGCAGGATTTGCACATAATGGCAATTTCAGAAACGCATCTGGATCCCACAATAAACAATGCTTTACTAAATATCAATGGATACAATATTTACAGATTTGACAGGAATATAAATGGGGGAGGAGTCGCAATGTATGTTCAGAGTCACATTCCAGTGAAGGTGAGAGAGGTTTTAAGAATAGTTGGAGTGGAAGTAATTTGGTTACAGATTCAGTTACCTCATCTAAGATCACTATCCTGTGCAAACACGTGTAATTTGACACAAGTAATTAGGAATCCAACCAGAATCTGCTACAGGGCTGATGGTTTGAAATCATCTACTTGCATTGACTTAATTTTCACAAGTGCTGCTGAAATGTGTTCAAATGCAATATCGATTCCTGTAGGTTGCAGTGACCACAATNAAAGTTATGAACAGAACCGGTGACAAAGGGCAGCCCTGGCGGAGTCCAACCCTCACCGGGAACAGGTCCGACTTACTGCCAGCCACGCGAACCAGACTCGTGCTCCTTCGTGAAATTACTCCAAGCAAGTAAAGTAAAACCTTCAGGTGTTGACAACCTTGATATGAAGTTATTGAAACCTGTAGCTGATCTGATTGCTCTGCCTGTTGCTTATATCATTAATTTGAGTTTAAAAACATGTGTTTGTCCTTCTGAATGGAAAGTAGCCAAGATTTTACCATTACCAAAAAATAGTAGAGAATCATTTTCGGGCAAGAATAGTAGACCAATTAGTTTATCACCTGCCCTCAGTAAAATAATGGAGCGAATAATATATGATCAAATTCAAAGTTATTTTTGTAAAAATGAGTTAAATACAGCATATCAACATGCATACAAAAAAGGACACTCCACGGCTACAGCACTCGCTCAGATGACAGACGACTGGATGAAGGAAATTGATGATAAAAAAATTGTTGGTTCTGTATTACTAGATCTGAGCGCAGCATTTGATGTTCTTAATCACCATGTGTTATTGAATAAGCTGCGTTGTTATGGTTTTGAGCCATCTGCTGTCGCGTGGGTTAAAAGTTATTTGACTGATAGGAAATGTACTGTATACTATAATGGTAGTTATTCTGAGCTGAGAGCTGTGAGTTGTGGGGTGCCACAAGGAAGTTCTTTGGGGCCGCTTTTGTTTTCAATATTTATTAATGATTTCCTCTGATTTTGAATCATGCCACTGTTGCGATGTATGCTGATGACTCGACAATTTACACATCAGCATATACAACTGATGAATTGACTAAGATTTTAAATAAGGAATTAGAGTTAACAGAAAAATGGATGATAAGAAATAAACTGTTCCTAAATAGGGGGAAAACCAAATGTATAGTTTTAGGTTCGAAACATTCATTAAGAGAAGCACCTAAGCTTCACATATCCATGGGTGATACAGAGATAGAACAAGTAACCGAGGTAAAACTATTAGGAATTACTGTAGATAGTCTAATGTCCTGGAACAACCAAGTAGATCAAATAGTGCAAAGAATGGGTAGAGGTATGGCGGTGATTAAACACTGCAGAAAATTTATGTCTAATCGTTTCTTGAAGCAAGTGGTGCAGGCACTGGTGTTGTCACACTTAGACTATTGTTCTGTAATTTGGTCCAGTACATCAGGAAGTAATTTGAATAGGTTACAGGTAGCCCAAAATAAAGCGGCTCATTTAGTCCTTCAATGCCCATACCAAACAAATTTAAGTACAATGAATGATCGTTTAGCTTGGTTAAGTGTAAAATGCAGGGTGCAATATTCACTAATATGTCTTATCAAAAACATAACAACAAAAACACCAGAAATATTGTACAGGACTTTAGCATTTTTTTTCAGACACACACTATCATTTTACTTGACAGTCGTCTGAGGGTTGGTTTTTGTTACCCCTATGTAGAACTAATTTAAAACAGAAAACAATGCATTACAGAGCAATGGTGGCATGGAATGAATTACCATTTTTTCTGGTCTCAGAAAATAATGTTATGAGTTTTAAGAAAAAACTTAAACTATTTTTATTTACCCAGCAGGTATGACAGAATATTTTTACTGTTTATATGTTGGACTTTATATATCTGGTTGGAAGGTGTAAAACTGAGCTGTTTGCTTCCTTTTTATTATTATGGTAACTCAGAAAAGGCAATGTCAAGTGATCCTTAAAAATGAATTTAAAATGAATTGTCAGCATGTAGAGCTACAGTATTATTGGATTAGGTTTGAGCAGGTGTTTTTGGTTGATGAACTTGGTGAGACCCCAGGAAGAGTAGCTGCTGTTAAGTTCCAGCAGCTAATGGGGATCTAATAAATACATAAATAAATAAATAAATAAGACGTCTCCAATGTTGTTTCCCTGAGTTTTGCAGTACATTCAACCAGCCTCACAACCGCACAGGTCAGTTGCGTTGACAAACTGCTGTCAGAGTAAAACCCTGGTGTGGACAATCAGCATGCAGATGTGCTTCCCTGAGACAGTCTGTGGTGGTTTGTGCAGAAATTCTTTGGTTGTACAAACCTGTTTTTGTGTATCAGCTGTTCAGGTGGCTGGTCTCTGGTCTGATGGCATGTGTTGTTAGTAGAGAGATTGCACTTTCTATAATGGATTTAGAATGCTGCATTTCCATGGCTGCTGAGACTTATGAGTATAAAGATGTGTTTTTCTAGAAAGAAAAATGAAAGAAATAGCATAAATAAAATAAAAGACTCTTTATTTCTCTGTGCTGAGGAACATTGGGAACTTAGGTCAGAAATGTTGATTTCTAGAAACATTTAGCATGGGAAGTAAAATGTGAAATACAGTGGAATGGTTTCTTCATGACATTCTGACCTAACAGGCAGCAGCAGTGCACCCCAGGTTTATTTCACACAGCAGATGACAACAGTTTAACTCCGAAGTTTGGATACAGAGAAACTCTGTCCCTTGTTTGCCTCATTTATGCCTCTCAGTCTGGTAATTAATGCAGTCTTTGACCCCCTGGGCTCAGTTATAGACAAAGTGTTTATACACAAGATGGATGACACACCGTAGAGTCAATTTGTCTTTTGCTGCTCAGCTCCCAGGTGAGAAATGTATGTGAATGTGAAAATTGAAGAAGCACCTGGGCTCAGTCAACAGTCCCTGGATAAATGAAGGTTACTATATAAAGTTTCCAAATGCTCATCAGCATAAATAAGTTACCTAACGAGACTAGTTCAGGCAGTCCGCCATAGTCCGTCTATCTCGACTTCATAAAACTGTCCCTCTTTCATTTCCTCTTGCTTCTATCTCCTACTGCTAACTGGCTCTGCCACGGTTGCCAGGGTCCTGGCACCTCCACAACAGGAGATAAGCTTTTAATTAAATGGCATTAATGAGAGACATTTAACGAGATGGAGTACGATTCACACTCTAATTGGTTTTCCGCCAACATGTATCCAGGGCACCAAACAGCTGGGGAATCAAGCCTGTGTCTCTCTGTGAGGGTGAGGATGTGCCTGGAGAAAAATCCAGGTCTGAGCAGGTGTTTTAACTGTTACAACTCTTACAACAGTTTAGTCATTGGTAAGGAAACAGTGAAGCAGCAGGCTACGCATATCTTTCGGTTGATTCAAATGAACCGAGGACCCTGTTTTAATAAAAAACAAAAATGAAAGAAAAGCCAGACGGTACAGAAAGTGTGAAAAGATGGTGTGAGGATGTTTCATTAGAAAAGAGTGGGGAAGGAGATGTGTAGAGCGTGATAAGAAAAGACAGGTTAAATGAAAAGATAGAGGGTGAAAGCCTCCTTTTTACCACAATGACCTCCATTATTTCATTTGAATACATTATTTTATGCAATTTCTCCCACAATAGAAGCTATCTGTGGCTGCTTAAATTATATTAATATTTAAATCCTCAAAAGGTGTTCTGCTATGTTAATCCAGGTATTGAGGACATGTTTGCCAGTTAATATTGGTGTTGTATGTTCTTCTTAAGCTCCAATATATTACACCAGAAATGGACCTGGTGTTTTCACCTTTGCTATGCCTCCGCACCGGTGATAGCCATGGCCAGAGATATTATATTTTAGGGATGTCCATCCATACATACATCCCTCCATCGGACATATGTATGGACACAATATCTCAAGGAGGCCTTGAGGAAATTTCCTCAAATTTGGCACAAATGTCCACTTGGCCTTAATGATAAACTGACTAGATTTTGGTAGTCATAGGTCAAAGACCAGAGTAATTGTGACTTCATCTGTCTCTTTCTCGTGAATGTGTTATCTTGAGAACACCTTGAGGGAATTTTTCAATCTTAGCACAGACCTCCACCTGTACTCAAGGAATGAACTAATTAGATTTTGGTGGTCAGAGGTCAAGGTTAGTGTGACGTCCGTCATATTCTTGTGAAAATTATATCTCAAGAACACCTTGAGGGAGTATTTTCAAATGTGGCATCCACTGAAGAGAATTTGGTGGTCAAAGGCCACTATGACCTTATGTCCATGTCATTTCGTGAACGTGATATCTCAAGAAGGCCTTGAGGGAATTTTCTTTGAGTTTGGCACAAACGTCCACTTGAACTCAGGCATGAACTAATTAGAATTTGATGGTTGAAGCTCAAAGGTCAAGGTCACTGTGACCTCCCAAAATATGTTTTTTGCGGCTGGAAAGTGGACGAGATCAGGCTGCTGCAGCAGGGAGCGGTGACAAACAGTTGCACAGTTTCACAGGTCAAGTCGCACAGTTTCCCGACAGTTTCCAGCAGCCTTCAGTCTGTACAGGAAATCACAGAAACACTCAGGCTACATCCTGTCCCATATGATGTCGATTTATTAAAATGTTATCAGATCCATATATCAGTTTGTTTTCAGTCTCCAGTTGTTTTAGTTACAATAGATTGATTTATTAAGATGCTTTATAGGCGATCTGTAATTTATGTTCATGGTTCAACCTCCATTTTACATTAATTTTCATGTAAATCAGCATCATATCAGTTTGCTGCTGCAGAGCAGACCTGTCGTCCAACTACAGAGGCTAAATAAATTGTGTTTGACTATAAGGTTCATATTTTATACAAGACAACAACTTTCATCACAGATCAGTCAGATATAGGCAGGGCTTCACACCTGTACAGATGTTATTTTAAGAATCCTCACATCCCACTGACCACAAGTCTTTGTGATGTTAAATACTTCAATAACTAAAACAGTCCAATGTTAATATACAGTAGACTCTGTATAGTTTATGATGAATGTATTCAGTCTCTGACAACTTAACTTCACCATCAGTCACACAACATGTTTTCTGTTCACAGAATAAACCTTCAGATCAGACAAATAAAATTGAAATCTCTGAAATTCAACAAAAATGAAAAGTTTATCTAAAACGTCATATTGTTGAGTCAACATCTAAACCAATCAGCTGTTAGATCAGGTGAGAACCAGGCGGTGCAGTCGGTGGAGAGCAACTGCAGCGCCTGGCTCTAAAAACTGAGGCTGCCTTGCTCTCGCCGTCCACTTTTGTAAAAGGTCAGAGCAAGTCGGGATGAAGTCGGACACAAAACTAACCGGCATGCATTGTGCGCTGATCGCCGGTGATCCAGTCTGCACAGGCCTGGCTCATCTCGAATGAGCCTATTATGTTGTGCATCTTGTTCTGTAGTTTTTTCATTATATTTTATCAGTGTTTGTGTTATCACGTCACACCCTGGTGTTTGAGTCATTCAAATAAACAAAATGAAATTAAACCTGTAGGAGAGGAGCAGACATGAGATGAGCAAGCAGACAGTTCCTGCATCTGCCCCCTCTGGGCAGAGTGGCCCAGCTAAGAGTTGCACAGACCCCCTGCAGTTCCCCATGTAGCCTCGCCGCAGCCCAGACCTCCCCATCCTCCTCACCCTCATTCCTGCTGTCAGACCCAGTGACCTTAATAAGCCAGATTGCTCCCAAAGCTCCTTCACTCCACCTCTGCCCCCTGCTGAGGTTAACACCCTCCACTGGTTTAACCCCCCACCCATCCCCAATGCCCTCAAGGACAAAAAGCCATAAAGTCAAAATCCCTGCAAAATCAAAGTACACATTACCTTTAAATATGGCCATGTTTTGACAAAATAAAGGCATAAATTATATTCAAAATCCCAAATTTTGAAAGTCCACTATTTTTGGGTGCAGATTAGCTTGTCATCACACATATAGAATAGAGGCCACTGATATGTGTGCCATTGAAGAAATAGTCGTGTGGTCATGGCCAGATGGATGAAATGATAAAAACTATTAATATGCTTCTTCACAGCACACATTTTGACTTATCACATTAGGAAAAGCATTAAATGATGACTGAATTCCATGTTGCTGCGTCACGTTCAGTGTCCTGGTATTCAGGATTGGGCTGTGTCAATTTTTTCAAACTAGTTTGATATTGAGAGCAGGATAAGTATACTGAATTTTACACACTTGACTCAGCAGTCGCTCTCAAGTGGAACATAATAACACGGTGGCCTAACAGCAAACAAGTGTCTGACCATTGCATAACATCAGAGCTCTCTTTCCCCACTGAATCCAGTAAATATGCACTTCTGTTATGTCCTCTAAACAAATCATGTAGTTATCAGCTTTGCACTGAAAATAAGACTGGAGACGTAACCATTTAAAATATGGGCGAGTAACCGACTTACTATCTTGCTATGTTTGTAACTTCACTTTTTTAAACGGAAAACACACATTTTATATTGTGATATTTACTGGAAATAATAATAATAGTAATTATAATAATAATACATTATACTTAAAAAGCGCTTTTCATGGCACTCAAAGACGCTTTTCAAACTCAGGGACACAAGAAAAAAAGAAGAAACAGACAAGCAAGAGAACAAACAAGGGAAGTGGACAAGAACTTGTCAATGATTGTAAGCAATGTTGAACAGGTGAATCTTGAGTGATGTTTTGAATATGGAGTGAGAGGGGCAGTCTTGGAAATGAGAAACAATATCGCCAGCAGTGAGCAGCCTAGCTAGTTTTAAGCAATGGTCATTTAGCAGAGACTTTCAGCCCCCTGCCGATCCCCATCCAGCCGGCTGACACCTTTGTTATTTTTTTGTAGTGAAATAAGGAGGCATTGTGTAGATCATTCCTCAGTTTAACTTCATGAGTCTTCTTAAGTCCATAAACAAACATAATATTATGTTAATCATGTTGTCATATTGCTGATTATTAATGTTATAAAAGCTGGATTTAGCACCGTGACGCCATCAGCACAGGCATCATAAATTAGTGTTCTGTACATATGCATGGAATCAGCAAAAACAGTTACAAGGCTACAAATACACTGAAACTTGTTAAAGATTAAAGTTCCACTGAGTGTGTGAAATTTGTTCTCCACATTTGACCCATCCCCTGAGGGAGCGGTGAGCAGCAGCGGAGCCGCGCTCGGGAATCATGTGGTGATCTAACCCCCCCCAATTCCAACCCCTGATGCTGAGTGCCAAGCATGGAGGCAATGGGTCCCATTTTTATAGTCTTTGGTATGACCCGGCTGGGGATCGAACCCACGACCTCCCAGTCTCAGGGCGGACACTCTACCACTAGGCCACTGAGCTGTTTACACTCTGATAATTTACACTCAGCTGGCAGTTTATTAGATCCACCTAGCTAAAACAAACGCAGTCTTGCAGTAAACCTATACGAAGGTAAGTCTTCACCTTTTTTTGAAACTGTTGTATAGAGGTGTTGATTCAAATGTATGATCATTTCAGAGGATTAGTTAATGATTCTGTTGAACTGGTGTTGTTTTAATGGCTAATTTAAATTTTGCAAGGCAATGCTGATCAGTGTGTATTGTCCATGAAAATATTTAGATCAATGTTTTGTCTCCCCTTGTTGATATAAACGGGTGTATAAGATAAAATAAGGAGTCAATAGCTCAGTTTGCAGAAGAAAATGTTCGCATGAGCCCCTTTTCCACTGCAGAAATTTTTATCATTTACCCAGGATTTTGAAAAACCTTGGCGCGTTTCCACCGAAATTACCCGCGGAAAAAAACTTTCCCTCAACCCCAAACTTTCCCTGGCAAAAGTACCTAGTATAGGGGGTAGGACTTTTCAGATTCCCCAGAATTCTTGAGGGGCGGGGCTGTGTGCTGAAGTGCTAATGGTATTGGTTCTTTTGTGCCGGCGCTGAACTCCTCCACATACACACACACACATCCACACACACTCACCTACACAACACGGTAACCAGTGAACAGCCGAGTGGCCCCGGTGCAAACAAAGTGAAGATAACTTGGAAATTACTCGAGTTGACGGCAGCTACACTCTTTACTGTAAGTGACATTAACCCTTAGTGAGCAAGAAGCCAATACTTTATCAATACATGTGTTCAGCAAGCATGAACATGTAGACAGCGATATTCAATATGCTCCGTCAACAGTCACTCATCCACCTCACTAACGTTATGTCTTACATCCTAGTTTAGACAGCACGCTAGTTCGGCTGATAATGAATTGTTACTAATAAGCTAAAATGACAGCTGTCTGTATGAAGACTAACTCAGTCTGACACTTAGATTAAAATACTTTTAAACTTAGCTGCTGGCTGAGACAAACACCCCCTCCTCACTCTACCAGCACTAACGTTACCATGTTACCAACCAATAGGCTGGCGGAGCTAAATATAGGGCACACGCCGAATAATCTACGTCATCAGCCTGATTTGAATACATTTTCCGGAACTTTGAGGTGTGGTGGAAACGCAAACCACACAGATTACAGGAATTCTTTTACCCAGGTAAAAAAACACTGATCAACACTCAGTGAAAAACCTAAGCCCTATGATAAGCTAATATGGCAAGGCTTAACTATACAAACCAATGAGCAGTGATAACTAGCATGTCTTTGGGGTCAT
>NC_065527.1:36170158-36180815 GCF_006386435.1 Epinephelus moara | reverse complement strand
ATATTATGTTATATTATACTGTGTATTATGTCATAATATATATCTTTATAATATATTATATATTATCTCTTCATATCATGTTGTAACATTATGTTACATTATGTGTTGTTGTTTGTTTATGTATTTATTCATTTTTTATTTATTTCTTTACTTTTTTTTCTCCTCTCTCATCACTACAACCCTAATGCCTCAAATTTATTTATGTTTGTTTTTTATTCTGTTTACTGATTTTTCTCTCCTCATTATTCACGCCATACCCCACCCTGTCTAAGCCATATAACACGGACATTTGCCCCTCATTCAAATACTGAAATATGCCCCATACATATGCTGTTTTTGTCTATTGTTGTTTGTATGTCTACTCACCTTATGTCTACTGTTGACGTCCTACGTTACTGCTTCTGTCATGTTATTTTGTTTTGTTCCTGTCACTCTATTTCACCAATAAAAAAAAATTAAAAAAAGAAACGTAAAGTTTCAACGTATCCACTACAAAATATTGTGCTACAAAATATTGTACAAATATAACACATTCGTAGTTTGCAGAAATGTACAGTGGCAACAAGTTTTGGGCGACTGGGTTGGAATCCAATATGGAATGATGGTAAATCGGATTGTCAGTACCGAATAGGACACATTGATGCTGTTAATATCATCTTAAAAAGGGTGTGATTGCAACTCTTCATCTAACACCTCACTGTGGCTGCTTCTGCGTTTACTCTTTCTCCCTGCCATATTAGTAGACTTGTTTTTATTGAGGAAGAGCTGCTCACAATGCTCCCCTAATTTGGTGAAAATTAGGGCAAAATTAGGGCATTTCCTATAGATTAATCACAATAAAAGCCCCCTGTTGTGTTTTTATCAAAAGCTTTGATTGTGAAGCAGCAAATTAACAAAAGTTGGGTTTTCATCGCAAAGTTGGGTTTTCTCATCAAAGCAAACATGAAACAGTAAAATAAAGCAGAAATCTTATTTTTAAAAAAAGGACGCCAGAGACAAACTAAACTCCACACCACCAAACACCTTCTCTCTGGTCCCCTGCACAGACAAATGTGAGTTGAGTCTCACAATACACACTTCTTTCAGGGGTCATCAGGAGTTTGCTGCAGTCAGCTATCTGCTTGGAGGCGGATGGGCATGCTTTTTGCATGACTTCAGTGATGGTTCATCTTGGGCTTGGCAAGGTTTGGCATGTTTAAACGGACAAAGGAGGTGCGGCATGGTTTGACTCAGCGCAACCAAAAGTGGCAATTGAAAGAGAGAGAGAAAATACGATTTGAGTATTTATGGTGAGTTGTGTGCTGGGCCTGTTTCTTAGCAATCAACAGCTAGGTCTCAGGTTTAGTACCACCGTGCCTGCACTTAAATTAAAACTAAAACCTGTGTTCACTAACTGTCATCATGTGACTCTGGGAACGCTGCATCTGCCCGCATCGCCCTGCTCCCCTCATTAAAAAGCCTATGGGATTTTTCCGTTGGATTTTGGATTATTGCAGAATATAAACTCTGTGGCAGACAAAGGTTTATGATACTTGAACATTTTGTCTTCACAAATGAACACGTCTTTCTAATGTTGCTGTTTTTGGGATTCACTGGACCACAGATGATTTGTCATTTGTTAAAATCTAAACTGGACATGTGAAGGCTTTCTTCTCTGGGCCTTGCCATTTCAAATGGTGGCAGAGACCCCAACGTCTAACTCTGCAAAGACACCGACCAACCGGCCACCTCAAATCTGCACCTTCGGAACAAGGGCACAGCAAAGACCGCTTCTGGAACCACAATTCTTCCCCGCATCCACTCAAGGATTGGTAATGTAACAACTGGACATAGCATTATTGCAGTTGTACAGGCTAAGCAATACTGTTTAACTTTGTCAATTGTGATTTAATGCTGTTTATTGAGTTATTGTTGTGATTGTTTGCATTTAAGTTATTGGTTAGTTGGCTTCACCAAAGCTAAGTGATGTTAGTTTGCTAATGCATGCAACTAAACATCCTCTGTACTCACCCAAACCCTTTGCAACACAAATAGTACACACATACTCACTCACAAATTGGCTGTCGATATAGCTACACCCAAAGAGGCAACTCAAAGTTCCCGCTTCTTTTACTTTGTCCTTGTCCTGATCACACGGTCATGCAAAACCTCCTTCAATCTGAAGCCGTCTTTGATTCGGCCATCTTGTAGTTCTCTGTTGTCTGCCATTTTGTTTTGTAGGCCACATGGCCCTTTGTTTTACACACCCACCTTTTTGAGGATGGTAGTGATATGGTCATGCTTACGCGCCCTCATCAGGATCCTAGCAGCGCTGTTCTGGATGTATTGAAGCCTCTGGATGCTTTTACTAGGGATACCGATGAGGAGTGCATTACAGTAGCCCAGCCTGGAGGAGATAAAGACGTGGACGAGCTTTTCAGCATCTGCCAGGTTGAGTGATGGACGTTTTGCAATGTTACTGTGGTGGTAAAAGGAAGTTTTGCATAGATGTTTGATGTGGGTCTCGAACGTAAGGTGGGGGTCCATTTTAACGCCGAGGTTGGTGACTGAAGTAGACGGGGATGTTCTCACCGGAGAAAGAGATGCTGGTGAGGGTGGATGATCTGATTTCTGTAGGAAATAAAGCTTCATCCATGCCTTTATCTCCTCCAGGCAGGTAGTGAGTGAGGCAGATGGCAGGAGTGCAGGTAACGGTCCACAAACCTCACCGCACTTAAGGGACTGTTCTTCTCTTTGGTACCGTGACAACACTAATGCAGACTGTACAATGACGGCGTCTACTAAATAGCAGGCTATGACGTACGATGCAATAGCTTCCCATACTGAGTGCGCAAGGATGCTACACTGGTTATTACTTGTCCAACTGTGAATCACAACATAACACACAGCATCACATTAATAAATAACCTTACGTTTTGTGGGCACTATATACTGCTGCGTGTTTGTGTGTGTGTTTGCTAGCTGCAGGGTTGCTCACCTGGCAGCTGCAGCTGGGCCACTATTTCCTTCCATGCTTCATCATTCATTATGTGATCATGGTAATACTGGAGGACCCAGCAGTTGTGGAGTATATAGTCTAGGACTCACTGGCACTAATCTAGGACAGCCCAAAATCGCACAGTGTATACCAGGCCTAAAGCATTGTCAAAGCACTTATTCTTTAGAAGCCTGAAGAAACCTAATGCAAAATTGACAGGGAAGTCTAATAATGAACAAACATTTGTTTTAACAGATTTCCGTATTTTCTACTTTGGTTGTTACTTTTCAGTCCCTTAAGCTGGATTGAGATAATTGTGTAGCTGCCGTAAAGCTACCATAGTTATACCATAGCTAATGTTGGCCTCCCCAAAAATGTAACTACACACTGGGGCTTTTTTTTTTTTGTATGTAAAGGACCTACACAATATAGTCAAGTTTGGTGAAGTGAAATGGAAAAACAACTTATGTATTATATACAAATAATAAAATGTAAAGTGGTGTGTGCATACGTACTCACCCCCTTTGCTATGAAGCCCCTAAATAACACCTGGTGGTACCATCTACATTGATAAGTCACAGAATTAGTTAAATAAAATCCAGCTGTGTTCAATCAAAGTGTAACATGATCTCAGTATATATACACCTGTTCTGAAAGGCCCCAGAGTCTGCAGCACCATCAAGCAAGTGGCACCATGAACAAGAACAAGGAGCTCTCCAAACAGGTCTGGGATAAAGTCCTGGAGAAGTACAGATCAGGTTTGGATTCTTAAAAAAATGAAACTTTCAACGTTCCCATGAGCACCATTACAATGTGGCACCACAAAAAACCTCCCAAGAGAGGGCAGCCCACCAAAACTCCGAGAACAGGCAAGGAGGGCATTAATCAGATTGATAATAAAGACACCAAATTTGTGTTCGCAGCTATTCACAAACAGTATCACCATTACGTAGTGTGTTGATCACAGACAAGTTTATTTTTCAACAATAAAGTGAGCTGTTAAGTACTCTGCACATAGCTTGTTCCCAGACTCCATATCTTTAAATTTACTTAAATATCAACATTGGTATCAGCATTGGTTGGTAGCCTTTCTCTTTTTTCCCCTTAAAAGAGATAATAAATAACCATATGTGCCTGCCTTTACTTTACAATCTCTTAGCTGACCCTACTGAACACTGAATGCTCTTCATGAACCATGAACTCTTCTATTTTGTTCAGGAATCGGGGGTAACCTGGTGGCTATTCAGGCCAGCAGGATCTCCACTCACCTGCATTTCCACTGTGCTCCTGGAGAGGTTCCTGATGATGCAAAGGGCTGCTACTACCCTTGCCGCACCTTCTGTGGTACAGGTTAGTACTGTGCAGGTACTGACCATTTCATTAAATCACACATTAGCTATGTGTGGCTGTCCAACTCCAATTTGAGGAGTGTAAAGCATTTACAGTCATTATTTGGTCGTTATTGATAGAATACCCCGGTGGTCAGTCCATTTGTTCGTCCGTCCCATTCTTGTGACCACAAACGTCTATGTGGATTCATCAATGAACTGATTAGAATTTGGTGGTCAAAGGTCAAGGTGAAGCAACCCACTCTGTTGCATTCTCATGAATGTAATACCTCCAAAACAGCTTCAGGGAATTTCTTCAAATTTGACACAAACATCTAGTTGGACTCAACAATGAACTGATTAAATTTTGAAAGTCAAAGATCAAGGTCACTGTAACCTTGGTTCTGTCTCATTCTTGTGAATATGATGTCTCAAGAGGGCCTTGAGGGAATTTTTAAATTTGGCACAGACATCTACTTGGATTCAACCAAGAACTGATAAGAATGCGGTGGTCTAAGGTCATTGTGACCTCACAAAACATGTTTTTGGCCATTACTCAGGAATTTATATGCTAATTATGACAAAATTTGACACAAATGTCTAATTGAATCTAGACATCTGACCAAATGTCTCTTTCTGTTCTTGAGACATGATGCTGATATCACAGTGATATCAGCATCATGTCTCAAGAACAGAAAGAGACATTTGGTCAGATACTGAATTGGTGACACTAATCTTGGGTGGCCACTTTGAAACTGTGCTAATTGTATAGATCTTCTGTGCTGTTCAGGGGAAGATTTGTTTTCAAAGTCATGGATGTAAACTCTAAGTGGAACCTGACTGGTTCGTAGAGGCATACAACCACAAGGCGGTAATCCTGTTGGGATTCTTGGTTAACTGTGGAGGTACGCAGGAAAAACAATGTTTTCTCCCCAATTTCAACGTAGCAAGGAGTGAGTAATTGATTTACAAATGATCATCTGGGGGGTGAAGTATTTCTTTAATACTATACTAATTGCTTATGATTTGCCTTCACACATTTTATTTGGCCTTAACACAAGAATACCATTGTTTTCAGTTCTGTGCCTGGTTGGTTCTTTGTCCTGCCAGGCAGTTAATTGTCATGTCCTGCAGTTGTAAATTAATTCCTTGTTGGAAGTCTAGAATGAAAACCAGCAGGACTCTGAATCCTGGGGACAGTAGGTGGGTGCAATCAAACAGAACAATTTGTCACGAAACTATTCAGTGATGTATTTCATAAAGAGTACATGCACATTCACCTTCAATCTTCCTTTCCCCTGATCCTTTTTGTGTTTTCTTAGGAGCCAACCATCGCTCTGCTCAGGTGCTTCTCCTTTTGGTGATCCCTGGTCACCTGATATTCCTCTACACCATTCACCTGATGAAGAGCGGACACACCACCCTGACCCCCATCTTTATGTCCGTCTATCTGGCTGCTGCTATGCTGCAGGTGAGAATGTGATGACTATAATTACAGTGTGCCAAGATACAGAAGAAGATGTAGAATTATAAATAGTGATTTTTAAAGTTATTGCTCATCATTTCACATAAAAGTGTTCAACCTCAAGGGTCTTAAAGGTATACTTTGCAGATGGTTGATTATTGATAGTAAACACTCACCAGCTAAAGTGGAAGTAAAAGCTAACCACAGATTGACTCTTGTTTGGCATTTTGCCTTGCTATATTTGTGGTTTGGTTCTGCCCTCTGTTTCTTGGATGTCTGCTGCTTTATGCTCTGACACCTGGTCGCTAGCTTTTTATAAAACCCTACACGTCCAAAAATGTCTTGAGCACAGAAAATAAGAAGATAAAATTCAGGCAAAGAAGGCTGAGTCTCTGCAAAAAGACACAACTCCAGACACTGAGATTGGGTCATAAGTGATGACTGAGAGGGATTACTTCTGTATGAGTCATTGTTTTTTAGGAAAATCCTGCATAGTCTATAGTTAATACACAGTGGCATGCAATAGTTTGGGCAACCCTGGTCAAAATGTCTTTCACTGTGAATAGTTAAGTCAGTAGAAGATGAACTGATCTCCAAAAGGCATGAAGTTAAAGGTGAAACTTGCTTTTCAACATTTTAAGCAAGATTAGTGTATTATTTTTGTTTTTACAATTTCAGAGTAAAAAAGGGAAAGGAACACCATGCAAAAGTTTGACCCCCCAAGACATTTGAGCTCTCAGGCAAGTTTTACTAGGGTCTCTGACCTTGATTAGCTTGTTAGGGCTATGGATTGTTCACAGTCATTGTTAGGAAAGGCCAGGTGATGCAAATTTCAAAGCTTTATAAATACTCTGACTCCCGAAACCTTGGCCTAACAATCAGCAGCCATGAGCTTCTCTAAACAGCTGACTAGCACTCTTAAAACTAAAATAATCGATGCCCACAAAGCAGGAGAAGGCTATAAGAAGATAGCAAAGTGTTTTCAGGTAGCCGTTTACTCAGTTTGTCATGTAATTGATAAATGTCAATTAATAGGAACTGTGGAGGTCAAGTTGAGGTCTGGAAGACCAAGAAAACTAACTGAGAGAGATGCTTGTAGGATCGTATGCAAATCAAAAACTCTGTTTGACTGCAAAAGACCTGCAGAAAGATATAGCAGACTCAGGAGTGGTGGTGTACAAATATGACCTTTGTGGAAGAGTCATCAGAAGAAAACCTTTCCTATGTCCTCACCACAAAATTCAGCGTCAGAACTTTGCAAAGGAACATCTAAACAAGCCAGATACTTTTTGGAAACAAGCCCTGTGGACTTGTGGAGTTAAAGCTACTCTTACCTTTCTTGCATTTCACACAGCACTTAGAAAAAATTTGAACATCCACAACTCCCGCCTCCCTCCAAAGTTCCATCCCCCTCCTCCCGCAACTCCACCTCCCTCCAAAGGCCTACTACCCCCTCCTCCATTATGTCCTCATTACGTCTATGATAGACGTAGGCGTTTGCAATGTCTGAAGGAATCTGACTTGTGTACGGTTTTGTTCTGGCAGCAGTTAAGATAATTATGAAGGAGGTACTTCTGGGTTATGAATGACTTCTTTTGCTTTTTCAGATGCACAACTATCTCTGTCAACATCTGGAATTTGGCCTCACAACAATGGCCTCATTAGATTTTGTTGGCCAAAGGTCAAGGTCACTGTTACCTTGCATTCGTGTCATTCTCGTGAAGGCAATATCTCAAGAACACTTTGGCACAAACGTCCACTGGGACTCAAAGATGAACTGATTAGACTTTGATGTTCAAAGGTGACCTCACAAAACATGTTTTTGGCCATAGGTCATGAATTAATACGCTAATTATACAAAATTTCATATAAATGTCTAATAGCATAAAATGATAAAGTGATTTTATATCCAAAAGGTCAAAGGTCAACTTAACTGTGACATCACAATGTTCTGCAGAAATACGTTTCTGGCCATTATTCAATGTCATTTCTCAGGAACAGAAGGGGAAACATTTGGTCAGATACTGAATTTATGACACTTATCTGTCTGATTGTTAAGATCTTCTGTGCTGCTAGGAGGAAGATGTGTGTGAAGCATCCATGTTTTCCCAGACATGGATGTAAACTATAAGTGCAGCTTCACTAGTTTGCAAGGGCATACAACTGTAATTCTAGTTTTCTCAAGATCAAAATTATTGAGAAAAACAACACAGAATCTGTGTTCAAGATTTTTTTTCATAAATAACAGCAGTTTTAAGACATGTTGGCCGCATAGAAAATTCCATACTAAAATGCTATTTAGTATGCTAAGACAGTATGTGAGGTTTTTTAGTATGTCTGAAACATTTGTATGAAAGCAGTAGTATGTGACTTGTATAATATTTGCGGTGAAATATAACAATATGACTTGATTACTGAACATGATTACTGAGCACTGTTATGGGTACAGCATATGGTTTGGGCTTGTTGTTAGCCATGCTAGTGGCATGACTTAAGGGATGTCAGTCACTCAATCCACCACTTTGATCCAGACTGAAATATCTCAAAACCTATTTGGATGGAAATCTGATAGACACATCAACATTATACCTGCTAAACGTCAGCATGTTAGCATACTGATGTTAGCATTTAGCTAATATAAGCATCATACGGCAACAACGACGCTTGTGAAATAACGTTGGAGGAGGGCAGGAGTTCGTCTGCAGTTTGCATTTTCTAACAGCCAAAGGCACATTAATAAAAAAGATGTGATTATTGGAGTGCAGAGGTTTTGGGGTAACAGGTGTAACCTGGGTTTCTGTATTTGTGAAGAAAAAATCAATGGGATGTATAATTTCAGTTTTTAGCAGCAATAATCTGCATTTTTGTTAATTACAGTGTATACAATTAAATTTTGGAAACAGTATTCATTAACCTAGAAAGAATTATCACATGAATCTACAACCCTCGCCTTTACAAAAGTTCCACACACCTCACTACTGTTTTAAATCTTTCTCTCCGCTTTCATTGTGTGGTTTTGGGATGCAGCAGGCAGCTGTTTTTCAGTAGGCAAAGCCTTAAAAACCCATTGGACACTACCTGCATAGCACCAAACAGTTGGTGATTAGCTGGTGAACGGAGTAGAGCAGTTAGCACCTGAAGGGACGGATATTTCCCTCAGGAGTTAGTAAAGACTAACACCGAGCTAAGAGAGTAAATATTGGACTTACATTCATTAGGTGGACACAAACATGACTCCAAATGAATGACCATGTTTGTCTGTAACTGCTGGATGTCTAAATAAGGAACTGTTAAACAACTTAAGCAACTTCTAAAGGGATGATATGTTAATGTTGCATTCACAACTTGTGTTCACTGTCCCTGAGGGGCCAAACTAATTTGTTATTGCAGGTTAGAGGCTACTCAGCAGAAGGGACCAAACTCGTGCTAAAGCAGGCCCTCCAAAAACATCTGAAAAGCCTTAAAACCACTCCACTTTACCATACATCTTTGTCTCCACTGTCCCTCTGTATGCTGTTCCAAACACTACTACTCTTCAGAAAATTAGCTAACTGTAAGTGTTTCCATCCCAGTTGTCAAACATGAGCCTATGGAGCTCACAAACAGGTATATGCATGCAGGTCTACATTTCAGCATTATGTGGTACTTTTTTGTGTCTATGGATCAGTTTTAAAATGCACTTTACAGTTTGGACTCTAAATAATATGCTACTCTAAAATACATCAAATTAAAAGGGATGACTGATGAGAATTCAGGTGTTCATGCAGTGCATTGCTAAGAAGGGGAAAGTAGGCCACATCCACACAAATTCATTTTCATTTTCTTCGCAATCTTGTGCTCAAGCGCTGTTTCAGAATTTATCTCAGTCCATACTAACACACCTGAAAACAATAAAACACGTCCATTCCCACACACTGGGCATGTGCGTGCTGATGTAAACAGGAAGCAGATCGTTTTTCCCTGCGGTAGAGTTACGGGAGATACCAGGCCACATGGAGGTGCACCAGGCTTTCAAGCCAATTTTCGAAGTGGCCAAACAGTGGAATTACAACTCTGTAGCCTGTCACATGATGTTGTTGAGGCCATAGTTTTAAAACTAAAATGGGATCAACAGTGATTTCAGAGGCCTCATTTTAGAGACTCCAGTTACACTGGAGTAGTGTGGACGTCAGACATAAAGGTAGTCGTAGTTATGCATTTTTAAACAAAACCATTTTAGTGTGGATGTGTTCGCAGAGAACTGCAAATCTACTGTACTACTGCACAATAGAATAGAAAGCCTTTATTGTCATTGCAGTTTAACAAGGATGCTACCTATACAACGAAATTGTGGGGGCTACTTCTAAGGTGCAGACGAGTTTCATGCCTCAGACCGGCCCACTTTAGATCACGACCTATTATAACCCTACATGTTAAAGGGAAATTTCGGTTTATTTCAACCCGTCTCCTATCGTCCTAAATTTGGTTCAAGTGACTAGTGACATACAGATAATAGTTAGCATGTTAGCCGTTAGCCTAGATACAGCCGTAGCGTCAGACCTGTTAAAATGTAAGAGAACGGGCATCCCTTCAAGGTCAGACCTGTTAAAATGTAAGAGAACGGGCATCCCTTCAAGTGCAAAGTTAGTCCACTAAACAAGGTTTTTTCCACAAAGACTGCCTCATATCGTTAGGATAAATGTCAGAGAACATATAGAAAATGACATGTAAACGTGTTGTCTTACCTTACCGGTGTGCTGCCATGTTTGTTTACCATTTAGCTATGCTTTCCAAAGCGCAGCCGAAATATATCTCGCCAGCTCTAGATAAAGCCCAGCTGGATACTACTCCAGGTGGAGGTGTCTCGTCCTCGGTCACATCCAGACCTTGAAAATAAGGCTGCAACCG
>NC_065527.1:36161321-36170078 GCF_006386435.1 Epinephelus moara | reverse complement strand
GGCTAACATGCTAACTATTATTTTTATGTCACTAGTCACTTGAACCAAATTTAGGACGATAGGAGACAGGTTGAAATAAACCGAAATTTCCCTTTAAGTCTACAATAGCGCACTGTTCTCTAAAGCCTTGTAATTCAGTGCATTTTTCTAAAATATTTCCAATTCAGTGCAAGTAAGGGTTGCTTCACAATGTGTGAGTGCACATCTCCAACATTATTCTTTACAACACAACATCCTTTTCAACAATATCAGAATCTATATTCTGTTCAAATAAGTGTTCACAGATATCCAAACCTTGAACTGAAATAAAAGAATAAATACAAATATTAAATATTAAATTTGAAAAAATAAAATAAAAAGTGTTGCACTCTCTAATAACACTATCTCTCAGGGTTTTCCCTGGGTTTTTTCGAGACCAAGGTGGCAAAGGCCTGTGGCGGGGGGGCATCTCGACAGCTGTACATTTAGATACGCCCCCCCCCCCCCCCCCCATATAGCTGTACACTGCTGACTTGTTTATACAATTACAGACATGTCCTGTGATTTTCAGCCTTCTATGATTATATTTACCCTTTACAGCAGGCACATCCTGACAGCTAAGAATATTACTGTCAGATATTGTCCTGCCTCTATTAAATATGAAAGGAGGCTGAAAATCACAGGACATGTCTGTTCTGATCATACAAGTCAGCGGTCCTGAAATGTGTGTTTCTCTTCTATAAAACACATTCTACATCTCGGAGGCGCCGTCTTTCCACATACGGGCTTCCTTCGCCGTTCAAACGTGGCAGAGCTCCGTGGGAAACAGTAGGAGAGACACAGCCCGAGGGGGAACCGAGATCTGACACAACACCAGAGGGAGATAATACCCAGTGCCATGACTGAACACAGGCCCAATAAATTTTTTTTTTAAAAAAACAACCCTGGCCCTCGCGGCCCAAACTTCAGACCAGCCCACCGGAAATTGTCCCAGTCCTCCCAATTAGCCACTCCGGGCCTTGATGTCTTTATTGCTCTGAAAAATGAGTGTGTAGGTCTTTGAGGATTATAAGCAGGGTATACTCATACAGTGGCGGCTCCTTCGGTGAGCCTCTCTACCTATACTCCAACCCAGGCACTAATGATGCCAACAGAAATTCTGTCACTCTCATCTCACCTCCCAGTAAACTCAACCAAACACACAAGCTCGACAGTATGTAAAATGAGGGTATGGGGGGATCTGCCTCTATAGCCATTTATAATCCCTGACCTCATGAGGAACATTTGTTTTAATGATTTCTCCGTCCATGTTTTGAATAGAGTGTTTGGACTTTGGAGAAGTCAAAGAGTCCCAGTTTAGAATAAGGTTGACAGCAGCTTTTGTTAAGGCTGTCAATAGTCTCAGTCAGTGCCCTCAAAAGACCCTGGTGTGGTGCATTACTGCATGTCTGAAAAGTGAAATCACTTTACCCATGCAGATGTATTTCTTTTGATGTCCCGCAGTAACCCTAAGTAAAGAAATAAATGTTAAATTCACACATGACCTGCATTTCAAATATCCAATTGCCTGAAACTCTTAGCATGGACTAACATCCATTTAGAATTCATTATATAATGTCTTTACAATATAGTTTCATATTTTCTCTCTGTGCCTAACATGGGGTCACAGACAATTTGGCAAAGATGTCTGTGGTGGAATTTGATAATGTCATCCAGTTAAAGTCAAAAGTATTGTAACCGTCTGTTCCTTTAATAACAGCGATAAGCAGGAATAGCACATGCTGCAGTTTGATAATGTTCCATATAATTTGATTAATTTATTTTTATATACTTTATTAATCCCCCTGAGGGGAAATTCAATTTTTTCACTCTTGCTGTCAATAACACACAGGTCCGAAAGACACACACATGCACAAACAGGACCTATACATGCACAAAGTGGAGAGATGTCAGAGTGAGGGGGCTGCCTTGGTCAGGCGCCCCAAGCGGTTGGGGGGTTCAGGGCCTTGCTCAAGGGCACCTCAGCAGTGCCCAGGAGGTGAACTGGCACCTCTTCAGCCACCAGTCCACACTCCATATTTGGTCCGGACGGGGACTCGAACAGGGGACCCTCCGGTTCCCAACCCAAGTCCCTAGACCCAAGACTGAGCTACTGCCGCCCAGTGAAAGCCATAGAAAATTAGGGGAGAAATTGAAACATTTTGGCAGAATAGCTCGACTCATTGTAATATCTGTGCAAGCCTTATGATACGGTCACTGAGTGGAAGGGAAGAAGAAGAATGCAGTTAAATTGAGCAGATATCTGCATATTTTGGCACAGAGTGGGTGGCAGTTTAGCACAAATCCATAGTTAATGTAAAACCGAGGGCATACTAAACAAGGCTAGAAACATAAAAACATAAGTTCAACAATACACAAGACAATGAAGAGGCAATGAAGGCAACGTAGGCAATGTAGCGCAATAAGCCATCGAGGTCAATCAATCAATCAATTTTATTTATAAAGCCCAATATCACAAATCACAATTTGCCTCACAGGGCTTTACAGCATACGACATCCCTCTGTCCTTTGGACCCTCACAGCAGATAAGGAAAAACTCCCCCAAAAAAACCCTTTAACGGGGAAAAAAACGGTAGAAACCTCAGGAAGAGCAACTGAGGAGGGATCCCTCTTCCAGGACGGACAGACGTGCAATAGATGTCGTACAGAACAGATCAGCATAATAAATTAACAGTAATCCGCATGACACAATGAGACAGAGAGAGAGAGAGAGAGAGAGAGAGAGAAGGTGCCCGGTGTATTATAGGGGGTCCTCCGGCAGACTAGGCCTAAGTCAGCCTAACTAGGGGCTGGTACAAGGTAAGCCTGAGCCAGCCCTAACTATAAGCTTTATCAAAGAGGAAAGTCTTAAGTCTAGTCTTAAATGTGGAGACGGTGTCTGCCTCCCGGACCGCAGCAGGAAGATGATTCCACAGGAGAGGAGCCTGATAGCTGAAGGCTCTGGCTCCTGATCTACTGTTGGAGACTTTAGGGACCACGAGTAACCCTGCATTCTCCGAGCGCAGAGTTCTGGTGGGATAATATGGCACTATGAGCTCTCCAAGATATTATTATTATTCAAATATTTTTATTGATTTTTTACATTATATACTCACAGTGGTACTCAATACCCCAGACAAGGGAAAAAAATCAAAATCAAAAATACATACATAAATAAACAAATAAATAAATATAAATTAAAAAATAATAATAATAATAATCAGGAAAATAAAACAGTGAAATTACTCAGTATACACAAAGTAGCTATACATACACACACATAGATGCATATACACACACAGCCATACCTGCATACACAGAGTTACATATAAATACAAAGGGCGGGGGGGGGGTAAACTTAGGCTACACTATATTGAGGGAAGGGAGTTCATCCTCAAAATAGGAAAGAAATGGTTGCCAAACTTTATAATATATATGGAAAGTGCCCTGGGCAGTGTATTTAAGTTGTTCAAGCTTGAGATGGGACATCACCTCCTCCACCCAACGCTTATGAGAGGGGGGCCTAGCCTTCTTCCAACTAAGGAGTAACAGGCGCCGAGCTAGTAGAGTGGAGAATGCTATAGCCTTAGCCTTGTGCCCCGTTATTGGTGTCTCCTGAGGGACAACTCCAAATAATGCAGTCAATGGGTTGGGACTAATAACTTTGTTACACATATATGAAAATGTACCAAATATACCTGTCCAAAATGGAGTCAGTTTTGGGCATAACCAAAACATGTGACTGAGGCTAGCTGGGTCCTGCCTGCACCTGATGCAAGTCGGGTCTAAACCAGGGTAGAGTTTGGCTAGCTTACTTGCAGATAAATGTAACCTGTGCAGAACCTTAAACTGCAGCAATCCATGTCGAACACATATGGACGAGGAGTGTACCAATGTAATTGCTGCTTGCCAGTTTGCATCTGATATGGTGGTTCTTAATTCTTCCTCCCACGGCCTTGCTAAACGGTTAAGTGATATGCCGGCAACCCTCTGGATATTATCATATAACACAGACACCATACCTCTGTCAACTGGATCCATGTTCAAACATTCATCTATCCATGTACTCTGAGGAGTTGTTAAAGAGAAGTGTGTTTTAATATAACTCCGCACCTGTAGGTATCTAAAGAAATCTGATTGAGGGATACTGAAGTCTTTCTTAAGCTGTTCAAAAGAAATGAAGTGTCCTTCCTTAAAAAGGTCCATCACACATTTAATCCCTCTCCTATGCCACAATTGAAAAGATGGGTCTGTGAGAGATGGAGCAAAATTGATATTCGCTAGAATAGGGGAAGTGACCAGAGCTTGTTTATGCTTAGAGTGAATCCTAAACTGGGACCATATCTTCAGGCAGCCAGAAATTATTGGGTTGTTCGTCCAACAACGTTTACTTAGGGGTAGTGGGGAACAAATTAAAGAGCGAAGCGAAACAGGATTACTCGAAAACTGTTCCATTCGGCACCAGACCGGCGAGTCATCATCTGATACATCAGAAACCCAGAACAGCAGTTTATGGATATTGGCCGCCCAATAATAATACAGAAAATTGGGTAGAGACAGCCCGCCATCTCCTTTTTGTCTTTCCAAATATTCCTTCCGTATTCGGGGTACTTTTTTATTCCAGTTAAAAGTAGATTTGAGCTTATTTAAGTCCTTAAAAAAGGATTTAGGGATAAAGACTGGTATTGCTTGGAACAGAAATAAAAATCTGGGCATGACAGTCATTTTTACCGAGTTGATCCTTCCAGCGAGTGACAATGGGAGGGTTGATCATCTCTCCATGTCCTGTTTGGCTTTGTTAAACACTGTTTTGAAATTGCTGACAAACAGATCCCTGTACTTGTAAGTGACACAAACACCCAAGTAAGTGAAGCTATCCATATTAACCGAGAAAGGAAAGTCCTGGAATGACATCTGGCGTGCTTTGTCATTTATGGGGAATAAAACTCTTTTACTTAAATTTAACTTATATCCTGAGATCTGCCCGAACTTGGTGATGAGCTCAAGAGCAATTGGTATAGTAGTACAAGGGTCTGAGAGAAAAAGGATAAGGTCGTCCGCATAAAGTGATAATTTATGCGAATGTCCCGCCCTTCATACTCCTACCAGATTAGTGGTCTTCCTTAACATTATTGCCAATATCAAATATCTGGGGGCTCAAGGGGCACCCTTGTCTTGTCCCCCGGGAAAGAGGGAAATAGTCTGATATTATCTTGTTTGTTCTTACTGAGGCTTGAGGTGCCGTATAAAGAATTTTAATCCATGTACAGAAAGTAGGACCAAAGCCAAACCTCTCTAGCGCAGTGAACAGGTAGTTATATTCAATCCTATCGAATGCTTTTTGTGCATCTAGGGACAGTATTAGCTCTGGCTCAACATTGTTAGGTTGGTATAAAATGTTGAATACTCGGCGAAGATTGCTTGAAAGTTGTCTGCCTACAATAAAACCAGTCTGGTCCGAATGGAACAATCTAGGCATAATTTTCTCAAGTCGACCAGCCAATACCTTGGTTAGAATTTTATAGTCGCAACATAATAGGCTGACCGGACGGTAGGACTCACATAATAGCGGATCTTTATTTTTTTTAACTAATATGGAGATGGAGGCCTGTGTCATAGTCTGGGGAAGACTCTTTTTACCCAGGACCTCTTCAAATACCTTCCCTAATAATGGTATTAATTTAGGACCAAATGTTTTAAAAAATTCTATTGGAAACCCATCAGGGCCTGGTGCCTTTCCGGGTTTCATTTTTTTAATTGCGCTATTAATTTCTATTAGAGTTATATTCCTTTCCAATTCTGATTTGTCTGATTCGTCTAAGGAGGGCATTTCCAGTTTACTGAAGAAATTCTCTACCAACTCCCCATCACCTGCTTCTGAGGTATACAAATTTTCGTAAAAAGACTTAAATTGAGCATTAATGTCCCTTTGATCCGTAACTATATTGCCTTCCCCATCCTTTATCGCAGATATAAAACCAGCTGTTGCTGACTGTTTAAGTTGATGACTCAAGAGCTTGCTGGCACGCTCCCCATATTCATAGAGATTATGACGTGCTTTTAAATAAAGATCTATAGCATTATCATTTGTCAGAGAATCGAATTCTGTCTGGAGTGAAATTCTCTCACTGTAAAGGTTCTCAGAGGGTGATGCTGAATGTAATTGGTCCACCACTTTAATCCTGTTGATCAACTCTGTAACCCTTTTGGATTTCTTTTTATTTTCACCAGCAGTGTAGGATATCACTTGTCCCCTTACATTTGCTTTCATGGTTTCCCATAACGTGCAATAGCGTATCTCAGGAGACTTATTAGTTTCTAAGAATAAGTCTATTTGTGCGTTTATGAAATCAACAAATTTTTTATCAGCAAGTAATCTTGAGTTAAGGCGCCAAGTACATTTAGGAAGTATGTTTTCTGGAAACCAAAGCTTCAGAAGTACTGGGCAATGGTCCGAGATGACTATACTGTCATATTCTACTTGAGTAATCATGGGTAGTAATTTTTGGTCTATTAAAAAATAATCAATTCTAGAGTAGGTTTGATGTACTGGGGAGAAGAAAGAAAACTCTTTAGATGTTGGATACTTAAATCTCCAGGGGTCAATGACTCCATAGGCTTGGAGAAAAGTATTGATGCATCTCGCCGATTTGCTAAGTGAAGTGACCTTTGTACTGGAGCGGTCCTGCTTCGGATCCAGGACACAGTTAAAATCTCCCCCCAGTATTAAATCATGTGAATCCAGACCCGGTAAGAGTGAAAAAAGATTCCTGAAGAAATCAACATTATCCCAATTGGGGGGGAAGCACCTAAACACACCTTCAAAAAACATTAAGCAACATGTAACTCTAACAATCCTGAACATTTCAAACAAAAACATGAACACAGCATCGCTTGTCTCTCGCATGGAGACTGCTTGCTCTTCCAGTCAACCTCTTCTCCTAAACTGCTTACCATGTGAGCTCCACACAGGAACAAATGTAGAACTCAATGAATTTCTTAACTCTTACAATGTATCTATTAAAGCTGAATATACTGATAATGTTGTAAGTTAAACAGTCTTAAACACAAAGTATCATGAAATAAAAATAAATGACCCACATAATTCGATCCCCATAATAAGAGATTCAAACTTGCGTCCATAATTTCACTCTTCTTTGAGTGTATGTAGCCGGCAAGGAAATCAGAGTCTTTCAAGTAGTGAAGTTAAGCGGTCCTGAACGTGAAATAACATAACAAAATAGAAGCCTTAGCTCTCCTCCACTAGACTGTACCTACCCAAATATTGACAGCAGGGACACCAAGACCAAGCAGGGAAAGACACTCCCGAATTCTCCAAAGGAAAAGGAAACTGTCCGTGATGTGTCTCACCTTCATCTCCCAGCTTAATAAACTGGTACTTTAGTCAGTGGCCACTCACCGAAACACGAACATTATGAAGCCTTGTGCATCACCCTCTTTAAAACAAACTCCTTAGCCAGCTTCAGATCCTTGAAACTTGCCTCTTGTCCATCCGCTGTGGTTATTCTTAGTGTCGCGGGGTATCACAGGCCGTAGCGGACCCCCTCACAGCCCCGAAGCAGCCCTCTCACCTCGGTAAAGGCTGCCCGCTGTTTACTCATGGTCTGGATGAAATCCGGCAGGATTCGGATATGATCGCCGTCTGCAGTAGTCACCGACTTCATCTCCATGGCTTTCTTCAGAAGCGACTCTTTTTCGGAGAAGTAATGGCACTTCACCACGAACACCCGAGGTGGGAGGTTGTCTTGCGTCGGCTTACTGCGGAGGGTGCGATGTGCCCGGTCTATGGTCGGAGGCTTCTCGAGATTCAGAGCTTCTTTAAGCAGGTTAGTCACAAACTGAGACGGATGTTTCCCATGCTCACGTCCTTCCTTCACTCCCATTATGCGTATATTGCAACGCCGCAATCTTGCCTCCAAATCTTCACAGCGGTCTCTCAGTGTTGCCAGTTCTTTTTTCATAACGCTGACATCTGCTTCCATAGAGGCAAATGAGTCCGAGCGACCGCTAACCTCAGCCTCCAGCTCAGACACTCGGCCCTCGGCCGCCTCCATTCGTTTATCAACTTGTTCCACCGCACATCGTAGTTCGGTCTGAATCTGGCCAATCTGGCTCCGGAGTTCTGCCGACTGGGCTGTCGCCTTTTCTTCCATTTTCGCCATCAAATCTTGCTTTAAAGACTCGATGGCCAGCAGCACTGTCTGTTGATTATCGTCGTTAGCATCATCTGCTGCGCTAGCGCTAACGTTAGCATTAGCCTCCGACTCCGACTTGTTCCCTTGGCGATTTTTTGGCATTTGGCAGTTGAGACACTTGTCGACCTAACTAGTTTGTAGACGTGCCAGTTGAGACACTTGTCGACCTAACTAGTTTGTAGACGTGCGCAGGGTCGTAGAGAGTGGTTTAAAAAGAGAAATAATATGAACTTGGTAGTCCCATGAGGAGCCCAACAAAACAACGTCTTTACATGGCGCTGCCCATACCGTACCACCCACACCCGTACCCATACCATTGATTTTAAATTCAATTCTGGATTTTACAGGGAGCCAGTGCAGAGAAGCTAAACCAGGAGAAATATGATCACGTTTCTTAGTTCCTGTTAGTACACGTGCTGCTGCATTCTGAATTAGCTGGAGAGTTTTTAAGGACTTACTAGAGCTACCAGATAATAGAGAGTTACAGTAATCCAGCCTTGAGGTAACAAAAGCGTGGACCAAT
>NC_065527.1:36136261-36160841 GCF_006386435.1 Epinephelus moara | reverse complement strand
CTAACACCTCTGGATCCAGGGTGGGCTTTTTTAGGAGAGGTTTAATTACAGCTACCTTAAAAGACTGTGGTACATAGCCTGTTAATAAGGATATATTGATCATATCTAATATATGAGTGTTAACTAAAGGAAAGACCTCCTTAAGTAGCCTAGTTGGGATGGGGTCTAAGAGACACGTTGATGATTTAGATGAAGAAATCACTGTGATCAATTCTTGAAGAGAAATTGGGGAGATGCAATCTAAATATATATTAGGTCTTACAGCTGTGTTTGAGGTTAGATAGGTACTATCTGAGGACAGGAGGTCACGAATTTTGCCTCTAATAGTTATAATTTTGTCCGTAAAAAAGCTCATAAAATCATTACTGCTAAGGGCTAAAGGAATACAAGGCTCAATAGAGCTTTGACTCTCAGTCAGCCTGGCTACAGTGCCGAAAAGAAACCTGGGGTTATTCTTGTTTTCTTCTATTAATGCTGAGTAATGGTTTGCTCTGGCATTGCGGAGGCCCCTCTTATACACTTTGAGACTGTCCAGATTAAACGAGATTCTTCCAGTTTGGTTAATTGCCAATTCCTTTCAAATTTTCGCGATATTTGTTTGAACTTACGGGTTTGAGAGTTATACCAAGGAGCGAAATTTCTTTGCTTTGTTAACTTCTTTTTAAGAGGAGCTACAGAGTCGAGTGTTGTTCACAGTGAGCCTACGGCGCTATCGACAAGATGATCAATTCGGGAGAAGTTAAAGTCGGCACGGGAAACCTCTGTTACTGAAGGACTTGGTATTGAATTTAACAACGGAGTAATCATTTCCTTAAATTTTTTCGACAGCACTATCTGATAAACATCTAGTATAGTAACTGTTGCTGAGTGGCGTGTAATCGAGTAAAAAGAAATCAAAAGTAATCAGATAATGATCCGATAGCGAGGGATTCTGTGGAAAGACTGTTAGGTTATCAATTTCAATTCCATACGTCAGAACTAGATCGAGGGTATGGTTAAAACAGTGAGTGGGTTCATGTACACCCTGACTGACGCCAGTGGAGTCTAATAATGAGATAAACGCGGTAGCCAGGGAGTCATTATCAACGTCGACATGAATGTTAAAATCGCCTACAATAATAACTTTATCTGATTTAAGAACTAAACTGGATAAAAACTTTGAGAATTCAGATACAAATTCAGAATACGGGCCAGGAGCACGGTACACTATAACAAATAAAAGTGGCTGCGAGGTTTTCCAGGTCGGATGTAAAAGACTAAGAACGAGGCTTTCAAATGAATTATAATCTAGTTTAGGTTTAGGGCTGATTAACAGACTAGAGTTAAAAATGGCTGCAACCCCCTCTTCATGCTCATGTTCCATGGCAAACCACCTAAAGACTTGGAAGACTTGCGATTTGACATCTTTAGAAGCGAGCTGCTGCTGGGAGCATCAAACCTGAGAAACTCTCCCCAACAACAGGAGCTGCAGAACAACACTCTCTCCGGGCTTACCTCCAGACTAGGGACTGGCTCATGCTGCATCGTTGGATGCCTTGGACTATGGATGGCAACTCACTGAGCAAGGATATGCACCGGTTCCTTCAACAAACCCCATTGCACCAGACTACCTCCTGGCGTTTGTCAGCTGCAACTGTGCAGGTGACTGTAGCACACTCAGGTGCTGCTTTAAAAAGCAAGGAGTCAGGTGTATCTCAGCTTGCGGCAACTGTCATGGCAACTCTTGCCAGAACATTAACCAGGCAGATGACAAGATGAGTGAGGGAGACACTGGGGAGTTTGATAAATAAGGTTGACTAGAAAACTGATAAAACACCGTTTCCATTGAGTTCAGTTCTGTTTAATTATGTTAATAAAATACCTTTTATGTGATCAGGGAGTGATTATTTCTGATAAATAATGGCTGAAATCAATTCAGCACCCCCCAAAAACCTAGATAGGTTTAGATAGATAAATTGATAGGTATTAGTAGACACCTAGATGAACATATTAGTGAAGAAAGCTAGTGGTAAGCATTTTTTTCACAGATAGTCTATGCAATTTGCTAAAATTCCCTAACTAATACAATAAAAATGCAGATAAAATAAGCTATTTAGAAAGAGAATTTAAAAAAGCCCAGCAAAACTGTGTATACAACCGTGTGTGTGTGTGTGTGTGTGTGTGTATGTGTGTGTGTGTATGTGTGTGTTTTCAAGAAAATAAACACATAAAGTAAAATGCTGCAGTCAATTTGTAAAAGCCTAACAGCCACCATATTCAACGACCACTTGGAAAGTGTGACTTTAGTAAATGCTTTTAAGTGCAGTCCGCTGGGATTCTTCTGCCATGATACTCCTTTTGAGTTGTTGTGTTTTTGAATTCTTAATAAAAGGTCAAATCAGTTAAAGGGAACTTTAATTTTCAACCAGCTGTTTATCACTACAATATGGGCAGTTTGAGCACAAGAACAGTGTTTGGCTGCCCTCCGTGCTGGGAAGCAGGGAAGCTCCCCGCTCGACTGCTGGCGGGATAGCCAGGTTTGATTTCATTCGGCAGACTTTTGCCAGCGGACGTGCAGGGGGTTACAGGCAGCAGCAGCCCAGAGGAACGCTAAGCATTCAATTGTATGTTACCATCCACTCTGTAAAATGACACAGAGCTTGTTGAAAATCAGCATAATTAACATGCATTCTTTGCAAGCCTTATCTTAGTAAGCAAACACATTGATTTACATTAAGTGCTAATGTTAATGTTACCATGTGTCAGCTTCACCCTGTTGAGTTGCTGAAGTACAACAGTAATGGCAGTAGCTACAATAACATTAATTTTAGTGATAATATAATAATAATAGTATTTTGGTAGCATATATGTTCTAAGTATGTATTAATATATGATAGTATATGCATGTGATATATGTATAGTAATATGTGTATAATAATAGTAGGAGTATGACTAATAATAATAGCAGTAGTAATAGGCATCAGACAGGACCACAGCAGCAGCACAGCCACGACACATGATCCAGGTGTAACCGCAATTCGAGGGAACCTGCGAGACAGTGCAGCACATAGGCTGAAGCCGAGTTAGTGACATGCAGAATAGGACTTGAATGTTAGCAAATCAAGGGGGAGAGAGAGAGAAGGAGAGAGGAGCTCAGTGTATCATAAGGGGTCCCCCGGCAGACTAGGCCTATATCAGCCTGACTAGGGGCTGGTCCAAGGCAAGCCTGAGTCAGCCCTAACTACAAGCTTTATCAAAGAGTAAAGTTTTAATTGTACTCTTAAATGTGGAGACGGTGTCTGCCTCCCCGACTGAAGATGGTTCCACAGAAGAGGAGCTTGAGAGCTGAAGGCTCTGGCTCCCATTCTATTTTTTGGAGACATGAGGAACCACAAGTAATGCTGCATTTCAGAGTGCAGTGTTCTGGTAGGATAGAAGGGTACTATGAGTTTTCTAAGATATGACAGAGCCTGACCATTCAGAGCTTTGTATATGAAGAGAGGGATTTTAAATTAAATTCTGGATTTTACAGGGAGCCAGTGCAGAAGCTAAAACAAGAGAAATGTAATCTCTTTTCTTAGTTCCCATCAGTACACATGCAGCCGCATCCTGGATCAGCTGGAGAGTCTTGTTGAAGCAATACTTGAGTGTGAGACTGATCAAATGCACTTCTCTTTCCTCCACCAATGAATTCCTGTCTTTTTTCTGTAAAGAAAGTTTGAAGAGAGCAAAATATAGCCTGCCAAGACAAATGTTTAGATTTAGGTGATCTAGGAGTGACAACAGATGGTGCAGAAGTTGAAATACTTGTAACTCTCAGCAAGACAAAGACTGAGAGTTTGAAGGTAGGTAATAGAGCTGTTGATTTCTAACTAAAAGACCAGTGCAAGAATTTCCAAAAGGATGTCTCTGCCTCAGACTGGTGTCTTTGTGAGAGCTGAAGAGGATGCCCCATGCAGCTGTGATGATATTGACCTAAACAGGATGGAGCACTGTGATACTGATGTATGAAACATGGAATGAGCACCCAAATGACTGAGAGAGGTCCTAGAAATGTCCCACTGTCTTCAGACAGGGGAATAAATGGTATCATTTTCAGTGGCTCACTTCAAGGAGAATACAAAAAAAATAGCCTTCTGCGTCTGCTTATATTCAAGTAATTGTTTCAACCATTTTTTTTCCCTGTTAAAGGGTTTTTTTTGGGGAGTTTTTCCTTATCCGCTGCGAGGGTCATAAGGACAGAGGGATGTCGTATGCTGTAAAGCCCTGTGAGGCAAATTGTGATTTGTGATATTGGGCTTTATAAATAAAATTGAAAATTGAAAAATTAATTCCTGAGCACTATTATATTTAAGTCATACACTAAAATAAGTTATAAGTTACAATATTGAATCAAAAATGTAAAAAAAAAAAAACAGCTTGTCTTCAAATCAAGCATTAGTGCAGCAAAATCTAATTATGTTTGGCCAGATGATAAATATGTGCAGTGTTCTAAAGTAGCTCATAGAGTGACATTAAGTGATTGTGCCCTTTCAGGCAGGATTTGCAGGTTTCTCTGAGCACAGGATTGAGGATGATGTATTCTTGCATACTGAAGTGGTGCACAGAAGCAGAGGGGGCTCAGGAGTAAATCTAAGCAAACAGCTGAGCTGGGGAGAACAGCTTAATACAGGGATTTATTTGAATCAATGCAAACATCATCTATATGATTTTAACATCACAAGTCAGTAATTCCATATACATTAAGTGAGGCCTTGCTTAGACATTGACAGGGTCATTCCTAGTAGGTGCTTTTTAAATTCCTTGCCTAAAGTTTGAATTCCTCTGCACCTCATTGGTCAGCACCTGTAGTTTGCCGTTTGGAAATTTTACTTTTCTTGGGCACCTGTGGCTCAGGAATTAGAGCAGGTCACTAATTGGAAGATCAGCAGTTCGATCCCTGGCTCCTCCAGTCCACATGCTGAAGTATCCTTGAGCGAGATACTGAACTTAAAGTTGCTCCTGATAGCTGTTCCATTAGTCTGTGAATGAATGTGAAAGCAGGCGGAATCTTGTATTATTGCCTCAGCCACCAGTGTATGAATGTGTGTGAAAATGATAGGGATGTCAATGATTAACAGTTAATCAGTCAACCGCAGAGGATATTTTGACTGGTTATGCATGGTGATCTATATGTTAATTTTTCTACTCTTCAGTTTATTGCACTACACACCACTGGTGGTCTGATGGGAGCTGACATTAGCTAGCAGCGCCACTCATTTGGCCATTAGGGGCTTGTAATGCCATCCTGACCCAACAGTGTTGCAATGGAAACATTGGGCCCTCTCCTCTGGAATCTCCCCAGGTTGCCCCAGTGAATAAGCAGCTCAATTTTAAGCTGTAAACACCCTTACGCATTGATAACTACTGTTAACTCTGTTAGTCACATTAGAAGTGTCAGCACAGCTAGAGGTGCTAACATAGTTAACAGTGCTTAAGGGGTTTTGCGGCTCAAAATGAAGCCGCTTACTCACAGTGGCAACTGGAAGATCGGTGGGTGGCCACTAGGTACTGCAGCCATGTAACACCATGCCTTCACTGGGACAGCATCACTAGCAGTAATCACTGATTGAGTGGCTCACTAGGTAACGTTAGCTCCCAACTGACCCAGGTAGTGTGCTGTGTGACACAGCCGTACACACGCCTGCAAGACGAAAAGTCAACATGGCTGCTCCGGCGATAGCCGTTGCCAGAGGCATTATGTTTTTGGGTTGTCCGTCCATATGTACGTCTGTCCCATTTTTGTGAACGTTATTTCAAGAACACTTTTAGGGAATTTCTTCAAATTTGACACAAACATCCTCTTGGACTGAATAATAAACTGATTAGAATTTGATGGTCAAAGGCCAAGGTCACTGTGACCTCACAATAGATGTTTTTATGCTATGAATCAAGAATTCTTATGCCTGTTATAACAAAACATAATACAAATGTCTAATAGGATAAAATAATGAGGTGATGACATTTTATATTCAAAAGGTCAGCTTCACTGTGACATCATCATTCATTCATCTTCTAACCGCATCATCCTCTTGAGGGTCGCGGGGGGGCTGGAGCCTATCCCAGCTGGCATCGGGCGAGAGGCAGGGTACACCCTGGACAGGTCGCCAGACTATCGCAGGGCTGACACATAGAGACAAACAACCATTCACGCTCACACTCACACCTACGGACAATTTAGAGTTATCAATTAACCTAGTCCCCAAACTGCATGTCTTTGGACTGTGGGAGGAAGCCGGAGTGCCCGGAGAGAACCCACGCTGACACGGGGAGAACATGCAAACTCCGCACAGAAGGGCTCCCACACCCGGGATCGAACCGGCAACCCTCTTGCTGTGAGGCGACAGTGCTAACCACCACACCACCGTGCCGCGTGACATCATCATGTTCTGCATAAAACACTTTTCTTGCCATTAGTCAATGTCATATCTCAGGGACAGAAGGGGAAATATTTGGTCAGATACTGAATTGGTGACACTAATCTTGAAACTGTGCTGATCGTATAAATTGTCTGTGCTGTTACGGGCACAATGTGTGTGAAGCATCAATGTTCTCACTGACATGGATGTAAACTGCAAGAGAAACTTGACTGGTGTGTGGAGGCATACAAGCGCAGGGCAATTATTTATTTATAATTAATTAAATAAATTAATAATTTATAATTATTTATTTATTTATTATTATTTTTATTTATTTATTTGTCTTAAAATTTAACTAGTTAGTTACTGGTTAATGAATGTCAGGCTATCGAAAGCAAAATGAACTGAAACTGACATCACTGGTGAATGGATGAGTGTGTCATGCAGTGTAAAAGCACTTTGAGTGGTTGGAAGACTTGGAAATGGCATGTCCATTTACCATTTTTCTTTCTGACATCGTTCTGCCTACTGTGTCCTTGGTGCAAAGGCAACATTAATATTGTGCCATAAGTATAATTGCATTCAGATTTAAAACAGGGCCAATTACACCCTGCAAAACTTTGTGGACTTGTTTGAGCTTCAATATCATTAACGCAACATTATGAAACAGACCTTGAGAAGCAGGAGATAGTAGTTGCAAGTGATTCGCAATTCATGGTGCTCTCAGTGGCTGCAATCCATTCTTTGTGAATTCACCCTTGTGTTTGATTTTGCTCGAGCGTCTGTCCAGCACTGTTTGTCAGAGGACCAAAGAAATGCAATCAACCTATTCTGCTACCAGCTTCCACAACATATCAAACAACAGTCTGACTCTCATTCTCAGTTGCATATTTCTGCCACTTGTGGAAGCGCATTGTAAGTGTAGAAATTGACACAAAAGTAGAACAGGGCTGTCTCAGGAGATCAAACAGCTTTATCATGTAGACACTCCGTCTGTTGACCACTCAGACGTGATTAAGGAACCAAATGCAGAGACGGAGAAAGAGACTGCATGATGGATCACCACTCCATTATATTTGTCTCTTTCATTTTTCATTTGTTTTGTCAAAATGTGGAAATTGGATGCATCTTAATCCTTGAAATGCTGACTGCCTGAAACTTAGTACACGTTTTTCTCTGTCTCCTCCTCTTTTTCTTTGTTTATTGAAGGAAAAAACAAAACTAATATCCGTGATGTTAAGCAGTGTACTGTAAATTATGGATTGTAGTTGACAGTTTGAGGCAATTGATGCTACAAAAGTAACAACTGCAACAACAGACAGGATATCCAATTGTGCCACCCTGTCATTATGAATAAAAGACACAGCCTTGACACCTTCGCTCCTGGATAGTCAGCTTTGGAAGCTTGTTCACTTGTGAGACGCTTTCATCATGTCATGACTGAACATTATTGGATAGGAATGCAGGAGGCTGTGGCATTCAACAGAATTACACATTCCTTCACAAAAACCCATACTCAAGGACAAGTGGGGCTGTCAGCAGGTTATCAGAAGTCCTACATTAGTATTTTTCTACACAGGAAATTATATATTATCCTAATCAATTATCCGTGACATCTCTTGATACCATCATCACTGCTTATATTCTTAGCATGTCAATATCTTTCAATGACTGCCATACTTTTTTGTTTTTTTAATGTTTGAACTGCCAACTCTGGACAGCTCATTTCCCCCTAAATTATAGACTCGTCCTTATCTTTTAATAGACTTCTCTTTTTCTCTCTGTGTCATTCCCTCCATGCGTGGAAACTTGAATTATGAATAACACTCTTAACTCATCTCTCAGTCTGCTGCTCTGTCCATTACTCCTTCTCCTCTCTGTTCCCACTACAGTTTAAGTGTTTAAGCCACTTTGCACAGCATTTTGAAGCACTTATTTTTCCCAGCTTTGATAACACAAGCTTTTACTTGTCTCCATCTCACTTTTCTTACGATTCCTCAGTTACGGATTACACTCAGACTGCCCTCTCTTGTCCTCTTTTATTTTGCGGTATTATTCTTTACTATTGCCCTGAAAAAATACCACTGAACATGTCAAAAGAAAAGAGAAATGAACGGAATAAGAAATTAAATTATAGCTGCTGCGCAGCGATGGGTCGGGTCCGGGCATTTTTAGGCAATTCTGAGCAGAAGAATTGGAAGACATTTAGGAATTTAGCAACACAATCTGCCTTTTGCATCAGCTGAGGCTTGAACTCACAACCTATGAGACTATGTGAGAGACATGTGTAGCTTCACAAATTGACTAAGCCAGACGTGCAGGTTTAGCAGCCATCCATGCATGGAAAAGCATATTTCAAACCACTGTAAAAAATTCAGTTATCGAAACAAAAATCTGAAAATACACATATTGCGTCTAGACAGCATGGAGATGTTGGTAATTTATTTTAACAATGAATGATTTGCTTCATAAGTGAAAAACTGATGTTTAACTAGTTGAGCTACGTGCAAAGTGAGAAGCCCCAGATGGTTTCACACTGAAGTATTGACACCGGATCTTTGTGCAAAGTTTGGTTTATTTTCAAGCATGAGAAGGCAGATTTTCTAGCAGGAAGAAGACTTGTAGATGCTGAATATCGATGAGTCAGGCTCAGGCAATTCTAAGCAATAAACTGGAGCACAGGAAGATGATTAAGATGTTCACATTACAATGTGGATTCTGCACCAGTTGAGGCTCGAACTTGCAACCTCTAGAACCAAAGAGCAGCCTCTATTGCTCTGAGCTAATTGGCAAGTAGCAAATCAACAGCGGCTTCACAATATTGACTAAGCCAGTCATTGTAAAAAATTCACTTATCAAGACAAAAATGTGAAAATACACATATTGGGTCTCATTCATGAAAAGTTAGTAAATCTGTGTGTAGATTTGCACATAAAAGCCTACTCTACTAAAAACCTACTCCGGATTCAGGAACACCGCGGGAAACTCAGATTTGATCGTAAACGTGTGTATGATCATGAATGCCAATCCATCGTAAAGTGACAGCACGTTCCCGGTAATCAGCAATTAGCATAAATCCCCGCCCATGAATAGCCAATGACCACCATATAAGGAGGTGTAGGTGCATCCAGTCGACCGGTCAGTCATGGCGCAAAGAAAGAAAGAGAGAGAAAGAAAAGTGGACTTAAGAAATAACATTTTATTTTCTTCAGTTAGTGGTGGTGTGACAGGGACAGGCAAAGCAAAGGCCTGGAAGGAGGTAACAGATGCTGTTAATGTTGTCTCCGTCCGTGGTACAAAGAACCATGTCAGAGGTGAAGCATAAATGGTTTGATATGAAACTGGAGGCAAAGAAATGCATAAGCACACACAAAAAAAATACAGCGGTCACCAAACAAACAGAAGATTCATTTGTGGGGTTTTGAATGAAGTGGGAACGGGAAACCAGAGATGTTTTGTGCGTAATGGATAAACTCTAAATCAGTGATGGCTGTCGGAATGTAGAGCTATTTAACATTTATTTTAACAAATGATACGGATAACATATAGCCTACAGCAGTTTTGTATGCATCGTCTTCAAATTATTTGAATCTTAATAGCCTAAAGCTCTGTTTTATACAACGTAAATTAAACATTTTTCAAATCAGATTTATTCATTCAAATGATCAAAAAGCCACAAAAAAAAACACAAAAAACGTGTTGTCTCAAATAATTCTTTCAGCTGGCGCGTGCTCCTTCGTGGCTCCACCACCTGCTGCTCCTGCTGCCCCTGCTGAACCCAGGCACCGAGGCCGAAGAGGCTGTGATCCGGCTGTCCTTACGGATATTTTTATTATCATCATTCAACATGTAGAAAGAACGTGTAATCTATTGAGTCGATTTACATAGATAATTCACAATCATGAACCTAATCTGGATCTTAAACCTGCTAATTGCCAACTAATTTAACTAAATGTGTTATATTTTTAATATTTTGTCATGTTTAGATTACGTGTTTCAAAGGCATCTGTGTATTGTGTACATAACAGAGCGCAATACGAGTTAAAATTGTAATTTCCAATAGTGACAAGCAATATTTATGTGCTTTACTAAATTTACACAAGCACTACGAGTGGTCAGGAGCAGGAGTAGATTTTGTCAGTAGCTACGAAAAGATCAAAGCTACTAACATCAGAGTAAAATACCAATCCACAGGATTTTTTTCCTTTTTAAAATGATGTCTATCCCGGTGCCCCATGGGTGTCTTAATTTTGGGGGAGCAGATTTAGAACTGAAGTATGGTGCATGGAAGGAGCAGCTACAGGGACTGTTGGTGTGCTTGTCTAACAGAGCCACAGAAAGTGAGCATTTTAATGGGAGCACTGACTGGGTTAGCCAAATGGCAGGTTCAGGGTTTGCTGAGGGTAACAGCAATATAGCAGCCAAAATCATTAGAGAAAAAGATGCCCACTGCATTTAGGTGCAAACAGAACATAGATGAACCGGTCACATAGAATACCAAATAAAAGAAATTACCTGCCCAATACTTGACCAAACTATGATTGCATATGCATAAGGCTCATGTAACCCCCCACCCAAGTAATCAGAGACATGGCTGAGTTGAAGTCAACATAACATGATTGATTTATTTACAGAAAATTAATGCCAAAAGATGCACAGAAACTCTACATAGAGGCTAATAGCTAAGCTAAATGGAGAAGTGTGCAGAAATGGCATTTTGAGCAGCAATAGGAGGAGAGTATTAAGAGGAGGCAAATACATGAGAGTCCATCAGTAGAATTGTCTTTACCATAATTATTCAAATTGTCCATCACTAATCCACACAACACACTACCTAACCTAAGTAATCACTAAATTAACATGGCCACTCTACATCAGCCAGGTCTTCTGAACTAGTTGAACTATGTGCAAAGTGAGAACCCACAGTCAAGTATTGACACTGGACCTTTGTGCAAAGTTTGGTTTATTTTCATGAAGGCAGATTTTCTAGCAGAAAAAAGACTTGAAGATGCTGCACAGTGATCAGTCACGCTCAGGCAATTTTAAGCAATAAGCTGGAGCACAAGAAGATGATTACATTACAATGTGGATTCTGCACCAGTTGAGGCTCGAACCCGCAACCTCTGGAACCTAAGACAGTCATCTACCGCTCTGAGCTAATTGGCAAGTAGCAACTCAACAGTGGCTTCACAAATTGAGTAAGCCATTTACTTTTGTGTAGGAAAGCAGCCATCCGTGCATGGAAAGGCAGATTTGAAACCACTGTAAAAAATTCAGTTATTAAGACAAAAATCTGAAAATACACATATTGCATCTAGACAGCATGGAGGTGTTGGTAATTTGTTTGCAACAATGATTGATTTGCTCCATAAGTGAAAAACTTATGTTTAAAGTTGCCATTTCTACAGACTCCAATTGTTCACATTAGAGCAAAATTCAAAATGCTGTCAAAAATTCAGTTTTTGAGATAAAATTCTGAAATTTGCCACACATCATCTACCATGACTCTAGAATTTTGTCATTTTTTTCATGAACATTGAAGATTTATTTAGCAAGAATTTGCATGTATATGTTTACAGTACCGTTTACAGTCAAACATTTAGATGCACTGTAGGCTCAATTTTTGATAAATCAAAAATCTGAGAAACGTAGTTTTTGTAGGACAGTCTGAAGATGCTCTGTAGCAAGTTTGGTGTCAATTGAGCAAAAATTGTGGGAGGAGATAGGTTTAAGAAGTTTTACAGTTTTTGAAAAATCAGAGTGATGAACTTCATAATTTTTAATAGGTTTAAATGTACAAAAGTTTCTTCAGTATTGGGGCTACAGTTTGCTGAAAGTTGTGAAGTTGTAGCACGTATGGTTGATTTGTTATGAATTTTCACTTTAAAACTTTAAACGCTTGCTGTAGCGCCACCATCAGGACTATTGGCTTGAGTTTACAGCTGAGGATATCTGGCATGAGACTGGGCCTTTGTGCAAAGTCTGGTGAGTTTTCAGTCCTGAAAGTGTCCTGGCAGCTTAGCAGGGGTTGCCATATCTCTTCAACATATGAGTTCAGTGATTCATTGGACAACATTAACCATGATTATTACCCTTGTTAAAGGAATACTTTGCTGATTTTCAACCAGGTCTGTGTCACCACGGTGTCGGGAGTGTGTTGGTTTGCTTCTGTGCCAACATTGCTGGGAACTCCCCACCTGTGCCTTGAACAAAAATATGCTGGATGATTTTGGCTAGCAGACAAGCGGGAAACTTTGAGAGCTGGCGCCACCAGAGGTGCCTTGACACCATTCATTTGCAAACATTGCCCACATTGCAGTGACACAGACCTGGTTAAAAATTGTCAAGGTATCCCTTTAAAAAGAGTATACAGTCATGCTAGCAGCTCTGTGATGCTGTTCTTGTACTTTGCACATTGGTGCTTTAAGAAAAATGCTAACATCAGCATGCTAACATGTGTACAGTGGCAGTGCTAGCATTCTGATGATTAGCAAGTATAATAATTACCATGGTCACCGTCACAGTTTAGCCACAAAGTACAGCAGAGGGTGATGGGAATGTCATTAGTTTTGCAGCTATTTCATCATAAACATTTTTAACTGATGACACTAGATGAAGTGTCAGGGGATCAAGATGATTCCAATATATCCTGAAGGAGACATACATGTGTGTACCAGATTTCATGGCAAATAATAATAATATCTAATAATTTGGCATATGATGATGTTCACAGTGGTACACAGGTACCATGATATGTTAGTGAGTAGCGATCAGTCACAGTGGCAAATCCTCACGATGGTGGCGACGTACTTGGTTGCTAAAAAAGGCACCACTCTGCCCACCTACTAGCCTACTACTGTAGCACCTAGTTGATCAATCAGAAATGTTACTTTTTAAGCATGCAATGAATGCCATCCAATAGTTGAGACATTTCAAATATGCACCTCCAAAGTCATTGTCAGTGATTGATTTAAGCTATCTACCGCCCCTCCCACACACACACACACACAAATACACACCAAGCTTGTATATAGTTAGTTAGAATTTGTGTGTTTTGGTTTGCTTTGCTAGTTTGTGAATAAATATAATTATTTGGACCTGCTGTCTGTTTAATGTTGCACAAGAGTGAATGAATAGTCAACCTCTGCTGCGTCAAGAACTATTACTGCGTCAATAACGATTATGCGGTGCACGTGATGACTTAAATTGTTTACATGACGGCATGTCATTTCTGTCTCTACATGGTCGTGCGTTTACAATTCTCCTCTGCTCTCTGTATTGCGCACGGCGGAGTTCACCTGCCCCTTGCATTATTTGTAGTTCACCAACTTGACTGGCTCGTGGAGTGAATAGAGGAGAGGAGGGGAGGGAGCGGTATTGTGCATGCGCTGCTTCCGTAGAAGACAAAATAACATCTCCAGGTGACCAATAATCGTTTACCCTCGATTTCATTCATTTTGAAATCGTTAGACCTCAAAATCGTAATCGCGGTCACCAGACGATTAATTGCACGACCTTAACACCCAGTGGAAACTAAACTAACTGCTGACTGTGAAAGTGTTGTCATTGTTAGTGTGGTCACTCTGCTGATGGAAGGTTGAAACAGACTCAAGTCATCACTGTTGCACTGTTGCATTTTTCCTGTTTTCCAACTTTGAGAGCTGGCGCCACCAGAGGTGCCTTGACACCATTCATTTGCAAACATTGCCCACATTGCAGTGACACAGACCTGGTTAAAAATTGTCAAGGTATCCCTTTAAAAAGAGTATACAGTCATGCTAGCAGCTCTGTGATGCTGTTCTTGTAATTTGCACATTGGTGCTTTAAGAAAAATTCTAACATCAGCATGCTAACATGTGTACAGTGGCAGTGCTAGCATTCTGATGATTAGCAAGTATAATCATTTTATGTCTGGCATTATAGCATTAGGTGGGAAATGTGTGCGTATCCCTAATCAACCACATATTATCATTGCACAATATAATCTGTAACATTTTATTTACTCACTGTCAATCAGCGTTTGGAGAATATTTCTCCAACCTCTTTGTGTTTCCACAATTTTTTCCCCTTCTTAAGAAACTCTTGAGCCTCTCTCTGCTCCTAACAGTTTTTCACCTTAGGAACTCTTTTAAAGGGAAAGTTCCGTTTTTTACAACCTGGACCTTATTTCTGGCATTAAATATGGTTGTTTACTCACCCAGATAAGTTTGGTGTCATTTGGAGTCCTTCGGAAGATATTTAGCTCCACGAGAGCTGCGTACATCCATATAGCGGGAATGATCGGGGCACCGACAATGAGGCTCTAAATAACACATTATCTGCCGCGAAACTCGTTCATTTCACCAATATGTTTTTATGAATCGCTAGAGTTGCTTGTCCTCATCATCTGGGTCATTTATACTGACCTACTAACCTCTGCAAAAAAAAAAAACAGAGGCAATTCGTAAAGACAATCCTCTTTACCACCGAAACGTTCACCTTTCTGTTTCTCACTTTTTGTCACTGAGCACTATGTATTTAATGCCAGAAATAAGGTCCAGGTTGTAAAAAACGGAACTTCCCCTTTAAGGTCTAAGATGCTCTGTGAATAACTTTTATCTTTAGAAGGACCTAGTCTAGGGGAAACTCTTAGAAAATGTCACAGTCCTAAGAATTTTCTTGGAATTTTGTCACTAGGAGCAACTCTTTGTACTAGGAAGCTTTGTGAAGATGGCCCCAGAATGTTACTGTTTCCAGTCTTTGTGCTAAGCTAGCTTACTGGCTGCTGGCTCCAGGGACATATTTAACGTGCAGACATGGAGTGGTATTGATTTCGTCAACTAACTCTCAGCAAGAAAGTGAAGAAGCTCATTTCCCCAAACCTTGAACTGTTCCTTTAATACATTAATCCTGACTTAAATAATCCATAGTTTCAAATAAATAATTGAATTCCTGCTCTGTGCCGACCCATGTTGTGTTGACTGTTCTTTCTGAGAGAAATGACCATGTAGGTCTCCTGCAGTACTCATATTAGTAAGCCACAGTCAGTCCTCTCTTTCTCTTCCAGGTGTTGCTGTTGTTGTGTATAGCAGACTGGATGGTGCACTCCATGTGGCGGAGCGGCAAAGATCCAGACAGTTTCTCTATCCCTTACCTGACAGCTCTGGGCGACCTGTTGGGCACCGCCCTGCTGGCGCTCAGCTTCCACTTCCTGTGGGTCATAGGAGACCAGGACAGTGATGTGGGCGACTGATTGGGCCTTGGACAATAAGGCATCGTGGTGGCGGGAACCCTGCCTCTGCCATCTGACCTCTCACATCCTTAAGGCTTGTGGGAACGTGGGTGCTCTCTGTCGCTGACCAGCCCATTCCTCTGCCTCACTTCACTTAAACCACACAATGGTTTAGAAACTATTTCCTGCTCCTGGCTTTTTTGTTTTTTGTCTACATGCTAAAGATATTATATTCCATAAATCAAGACTGTTCTCAGTACAGATTTTGATCTGCATAGTTTGCACCAAAGCACTTACATATTATATTGCTGGTCTTGTTAAGAGAAACAGGAAAACACCAGCCACCACCCACAGCACTGAGGAAACCTTGCTGCTGTTGGCAAGGTGGTTTACCCTGCCAGCCAAGCATCAGTCGAAGGTCTTCTACTTTAAAAAAAATCTCTTTTACTGGTTCATATTTTGGGGATTTACCACCCGCGTGTCACAAACTTTGTTACCTGCCTTGTGTATTACTGCTTTGCAACATCAAGCCAAAGGAGAGATACAGAGACAGCTGGGGTGGAGGCAAGACAAGGAAGTTTATCAGAGATCAGCTCATGAACAAACACTTTGAACCGCTATGTTAGCAGGTGTACCAGCACCAGGGTTAGAAGGGAACAACATGAAGTTGTATCAATGATAGAAATGGATTTCTTCCTGTGTTGACATGTTTTTATGTTATGTGTTTTCCCAGTGTCCAAACTCAGCCATCCATACGGTACAGTTATTATATTGCTTTGTCAGTATTTTGATTTATCCCACATTGTTCTCTGCAAGGTTGAGTTTGGAACATTGGGCCTCATTCACCACGAAATTTCTTCTTAAAACCTACTTACATAGTAGTAGGTAAGGTTAGGTTTGGTAAGAACAGAATCTATGCACACTCATAGTTGTATAATATTTTAGGATTTAAATAACAATAGTATCTTTTTATCATTTATAAAATTTGATAATTATTTGCATTACTTTACAAAAAGCATTATGTTCTTATAAATAAACTACACTGACATTTCAACTCACATCAGTTATGTATCATGCCATCTAATAATCGGTGATTGATAACTTAGAAAATATCACTGGTGGGTCGAGGCGGGACAAAAAGAGACATGCCAAGTAAGTTATTAGTAACTTATAAAAGCATTGCGTAAAATACTCGGTCTTCAACTTTTTTCTCCCTCACTCTGTCTCTCAAACACGCACACACACACACACACACACACACACACACACACACACCTTAGAAAGCACTAGTGTACTCATCTCTGCACAGGGTTAGACCAGACCATCATTGCCAAGGCCACACCCTCTTCTGGGGGGAAAGAAATGTGCTGTAACATCAGTAGAGGAAACAGGAAAATGCTGAAAAAGCTGTTGTGCAGCTTAATTAAGGCTTTCAAACTGAGATCTGAGGCACACAAGATACATTAATATTCACTATTAGTGTGGCTAAATGATGCTGGTAATAGGTACTATGGATGAATACCTAATGTTAGCTGGGAGGCTGCTGCAGTACTGTCACACAGTACAGAAGCATCACACTGACAACTGCAACTACATTTATTAACAGGTTGGCTATTTACAGGCAGCACTTCCCCTAACAGTACCTGGTGATTCAATCGAATAAACTTTTTGAGCGAATCACCAGGTAGCGTGATCCGGACACACGTGTAAACTTGTATATCTATACCTGTGCAGATGTTCAGATAAGCAATATCCACCCACTGTGTTGGGTCATTGATGTACTTGAAGAGGGGAAAGACTGAGTGGACACAGCACAAGGTCACAAAATAATTATCAGACGTGTCCATAAAACAAACTACAAACTTTTCAAATTCTAATCCAAACACATGTCAAATTGCATTGATATCTATAGAATCTTTGGTTTTCTACTCCATAAAACGGGGCATGGCCTTGACATTTTGAGTTAAGTTTTAAGTTTAAGTTTATTTACTTTATTAATCCCCCTGAGGGGAAATTCAATGTTTTCACTCTTGCTTGTCAATTACACACAGGTCCGAAAGACACACACATGCACAAAGTGGAGAGATGTCAGAGTGAGGGGGCTGCCCTTGGTGAGGCGCCCCGAGCGGTTGGGGGGTTCGGTGCCTTGCTCAAGTGTACCTCGGCACCTCTCCAGCCACCAGTCCACGCTCCATATTTTGGTCCGGACGGGGACTCGGAACAGGCGACCCTCCGGTTCCCAACCCAAGTCCCTATGGACTGAGCTACTGCCGCCCAGTAGCAGTAGCCCAGTAGCCCAGTACGGTTGCAAAGCAACCGTATGTGCCAGCCTGGTATATTGGCTAACAAGGGAGTAAAGTCAGCAAGCGCAGTTTGCTTATTTGCAAATGTCTGTGAAGTGTGTTTAATAATATATGACCGCATCGCTATATAGGCCTCCACATTTAAATAAAGTCATGGAAACAGGGTGAAATATTATGGCAACGTTTTGAAAGTTCATTGTTAAAAATGTGTGGGAATCCTGAATGGGGTCAGGTTGGGGTGGTTGATTATGTTGTATTTTTAACAACCCGTGCATATTTTTTGTGTGGATATTATTTATATCCACTACTGACACTACTAAATATGACAGTTCATTTGAGCCCTGTTTCCACCAAGCAGTCCAGTATGGTTCGATTCAGTTCAGTATGCATTTTTTCCATTACCGACAAAACAAAAAAGTTGTGGATGGTACCAATGGAACTGTTCCTTACCATCCCCATTTTTGGTCACCCCTTTGTTGGGGTACCTAACACACAGATCTGGTACTAAAAGGTGGAGCTAGAAACACTGCAGTGCGTTGATTGGTCAATAGAGGATGGTCAATTTGTCTAAGAGCTGAGTTGTGGCTGGTTTTGTAACCACTCTTCACACCGTGTCAAGTTCTACATACATTAGTTAACTATAATGGAAGGATGTTTTGCTTCCTCTTGCAGCAGCTGTAGACTGAGGGAAAAAAAACTTAATTCACTGGGCCGACTGCCAGCAACTTTTAAGGCAGATCATTTACTTTTAATTTTACTCAATGCGTGAGTTGACGACGTGAACCCATCAACACACCTTAAATTTCGATGTGACAACTTTGACCATTCCATCAGTTTTTATTGTCTCTCTTGGATGTTATACACTTTTAGTAATGAGCGGATCTTAAAGCTTTTAAAAGTACAGTATATATTAATTTCAACCAGATTATGTGAACTGCATATATACTAATCCTCACTTGGAGGAAAAAAAAGCATTGCGAAGCATCGTTCCCGTGGGCCTCAGCAACACTTGACCCTGGCACTTGCCTCAGAGGGACTAATTGCACAAACCCACTATTTTAAATATCCCATGGAGAGAGACTTTCACTGCAGCCTGTTCTATTTTGTTCTGAAAATGTCAGCGTATGACCCCGTTCTGTGGACAATAAATGAGGTCCAGACTTCCATCTGTGCCATCAGTGATGAGGAAATACAGCAAGTGCTGGACGGAGCAGTGAGTGATGGCAACCCTGCCTACATTTAAGAGTGCTTTTTGCAATGGAAATGCTAAACAGACAGAGGGTCTAGGTATCATGTCTGAAGAGTTAGTTTTGGTTCTAAGGGTACCGTGCCATAAGTGTTTGGGGGAAACAGGGCTTTGGTGTTCACTTCCTGCAGACGTTCCTCCACTTCAGAACTATTGAAGTGTTTTTACACTTGGAGCCCGCTGCTCCATCCTCTTTAGACTTTCGGTTGGGTGTTCTTAACTCTAATTCTCTCCACAATTCTTTGTATTCTTAAACTTCTGTTTCTGTGTGCACACGGTCCTGCAATTAGCAGGGTGTTTATTTATGATAATTAGGATCAACTGGCACACACTTTCAGGTTACCAGGACACTGGGATTCATCATTATAGGAACACAGGTGTGAACAATTCTGCAGTTTAAGAACATGTCATGAATGTGACCTCTACTTTTTTTAGGACCTTACTTAAGAACAAATTTAAGAAAAATGGTAAGAAAAAAGATGTTGGTGAATGAGGCCCATTCTTCCTGGCTGCGATTAAACATTTCTGTGATAGTTTTCTTTCATGCACATGTAAAGTGGGTTTTTCTTTGTCTTTTCTGTTTTCTAACCTGCTTCCTGACAGGACGTTGAATCAGGGGTTACCAACCTTTTTGGCTCTGGAAACCAGCAAGAAAATGAAGTTCAGTCTGGCAGACCAGTACTCTTTACTCTGAAATAAGTCAAATAATTTCATGCCAAGATTCAGTGTAGTGAATAATGCTTTCATGGATGAAAGTCAAAAATAAAATAAATTGATGTTTAAAGTCAAGGTCGCAAAGCCCGACAGCCAACACTGCATGGTACCAGGTTGGCTCAACCCCAGACAACCCCTTCCCTGAACAATGATTGTCCAATCACAGCAACCATAACTGGCCATGTCAGGTCTGTATTGGATTTCACCAAATGTTGTAGTGTGCATGGGGCTATAGCTTGGAGCGATACTTATATATAAAAAGTTTAGATGAGGGTGTATTTGAAACCACAAGTGCAAAAGTGTAAGGAATGGATTACCTGCTCTAATGTACGCTTCAACCGTAGCATATCTGGGAAATGAAAAAAAACACACTAATCTTTAATTTTTCTTTATCATATCAACTAACTAGCTCCACACTGCAATACAAGGATAATGCTATGTATTTAGTGTCTTTTTATGTTGCTCATTAACTTAGCATTATTTATATATCTATACTGAACAAAAACTAAAATGCAACACATATTTTTGTTAGCATGTTTTCACAGGTTTAAGTTTAAGAGCCAAAAATTATTTAATGCACTCAATACATATTGGTCACAAATGTGTTAAAATACGTGTTAGTGAGCACTTCTATTTTAGATAATCCATCCACCTGACAGTTATATAAAAAATGATGCTGATTAAACAGCATGATTACTTAACAGTAGGGCTGTATCTGACTCAAAATTATGCCAGACGAATCAGATTAATATGAACATTTGATGAGTCATTTTTCCCCCATATAAAGTTTTGAAATTTGAATGGGGCTCAGCAGGATGTTCAGTGTGACAGTGATATTCATGTAATATAGTTAACAAGCTAACTGCATTAACGACTTATTGGAATTTTTTGCCAACACTAGATATCAAAGAAAAGCCAGAGGCTGTGTTGTATTAAGTATCTGTGAACTTCCATGCAGAAGAGATAAGATCATGTTATCTCAGAGCCTGACAGTGCAGAGATTTTCCTCCTTGGTGCTGCTGCAGCACGTCTAACCTTCCCAGAAGTCACTGCACAGCACACTGACTGGCAAAAAAGAGACTGCTCAACTTGAAGCAATCACAGTCAGCTGAGTGGTCCATGACTGATGATTCAAATCTCTGACTTTAAGGGGCAGCTCTACTACACAGGTGTGCTTTGGGATGGTCACAATAAAATTCCACTCCAAAATGTGCAGTTTGATTACACAACACAATGCCACTGATGTAGTAAGGTTTTAGGGGGCGTGCCATTGGCATGCTAACTGCAGGAATGTCCACCAGAGCTGTTGCCTGTGAACTGAATGTTCATTTCACTTCCGTAAGTCGTTTCCAAAGTTCTTTACCTGAATTTAGCAGCACATCCAATCAGCCTCAAAACTGCACATGTAGGTAATGATGAAAAACTGCCATCAGATCACGACCGTGGTGAGGAGGACAAGCATACAGAGGAGCTTCCCTGGGATGGTTTCTGCAGAAATTCTTCAGTTGTGCAAACAAATCATTGTTGGGGTGGCTGGTCCCAGATGATCTTACAGATGAAGATAGTAACGTGGTCTGCAGTTGTGATGCTGGTTGGATGTACTGCAGAATTCACCAAAATTCGAGAGAACTACATCTGTTGAGTGCATGAAAAAAGTCTTGGCTCTTTAATTTCAACTTGTGAAAAATGGGAGCAAGAACAAAAGTGTTGTGTTTAAATTTTTGTTCAGCTCACTGTAGCCATCAAGTGTGTGTGTTTCAGAAGGAGAGTCAGCTGGAGACAGGGCTTCCAACTAACTCAAGAAGGTAATGTTAGCTTAATTAGCTTGCTAGTCATGTCATTCATCTAAGTCACTACGGTCTGAAATCAAGGACCCAGTGTTTCAAAGAATACTATGCATTTCTGTATTATCATTATGAACTGTATGGCTGTGTAAGAACAGGAAGTTACAGGCATGGCAACAGGAAGTGAGGGGAGCAGGTTAGTGAATGGTCAGTTATTGCTTTGCATCAGCCACTCCGCACATACTTTTCCCTTCTGTGTCTATTTGCAGCTAGTCATCATTTCAGCCATAGCCTCCTGTTACATTATGTTTTACAGCCCTTCTGTGACACTCATGTAAAACAAGAGAGAAAGAAGAAGAAAATCCGCACACTGAATTAGAGCTCTAATTCAGTGTGCGGATTTTCTTCTTCTTTCTGCATGGGCCCCTATTATCCAGCACCTGACATAAAGCAGGATTGGATGTGCGCACAACTACTCTGTCTTCTGTGACTCATGTAAAACAAACCATGAAATGTTGCGTATATTATTTCAGCCTCCTGTGGTCCCTCTCAATCATTTCCTGTGTTAGTTTGTCCTGTCCAGCATCTCTGTTAGTTTGTCCTCTGTGTGCACAACATGACTCAGTTGTGCACAGAGCAGGAGATATTCAAAATTCCACGGTGGAAGTTTGCATGCTAATCTCACGCTGTTTTCAGTGCATACACACACAGTATCCACGTGCATGCACACAATTAATCAGCAGTTTAATGTCAGCATAGTTTGATTTTCTACTCAGTAATCCTAATTAGTGACCTAATTAAACATCAGATTTCATGCACTTTTTCAGAATATGCTATGTGTTTGAATGGTCAGATAAAATAGATTCAGATGAAGCAGCCTGATTATTGAAATCATCTTAACTTTAAAAATGAACTCCTAAACCAAACCACCTCCTTAATGTGATAACTCAGCAGCGTATTGTGTGCATGTGAACGTAGCCAGTGGCTCTAATCAACCCCAATATGTGCCTCTTGAGATTCAGTGGTTAACAAGGTATTTCTCTGTCATGCCATTAATGCCATTTTCTTTCTACAGCACTGTAATACTGTGCAATGATTTCCTTTTGTACTCACTTTCAGTTTTATCATGACAATTACTTTTGAGGAGTTTCATTCCAAAATGACATCATTTTAATTACTGGCATGAAACATCTAGATATGGAAGATGTTAGAGGGTGACATCCATTTGATTCAAAGTGGATACATTTCCTTTTGGTATGAAACTCTTTATTTGCCTTTGTATGGGCCAAAAATGTCTAAATAAATGTCTGTGAACTGAAAAGCATCTCATTCCCAGTTATTTTTGCTGAAGGGTTTCACTGACAAGTTGCTGTCCTCTTATCCACATAGGCCCACAGCAGTAGTCATTACTCACTGAAAGGGAAAGACAGCGGTCACGAGCTCTGAATGCAGCAGATGAAAACTTAAATATTGAGCCAGAGAGGAAAGGCAGGAGTTGTGATTGAAATGACAGTAAAAAAAATCCCCTCTGGTTGCCTGAAGTAAGCCCTAGATAGTGTTCTTCCATGGTCTCCATGACAACAAGATCAGGCAATGCTCATCTTCTTCTCATGACCTCAATGTTTGAGAAAAAAATGTTTGTATGTTTGCACAGATGTCACACATACGCCCACCAAGAACCTCATGTTTCCCTGTAATAAGGGGTGAAAAGATTTCAATCAGGAGAGACACATTTTTATGGTAAAAGAATATTTATTAACATGTGAACGAATGAATAAGAATGTGGAAAGTCTTTGGCGATTAGACCCCGTAGAGATGGTTTGATTTAAGGAGGGTTATGAATCCATAGTCAAATAGGGAACCCCCCTGGGGTCTAGATGCTGGTGGTGGTAGAGGTGGTGAAGATGAGATGAGAGGAAGATGGAGAAGTGCCAATGATCTGGATGAGTAGAGGAATGAGTCTTTGAGAGCTTGTCCTGGACTCTGGATACGATGGCTGGAGGTTACCGGGGTGGAGGAGGGTGCGAAGATTCTGCCTAAAATGATGGCTGACAGCAGCAGAAGAGAGAGCAGATTTAAAATTTTGCAGTGGCATCCTGATTGGCTGAGAGATCGTGGCAAAGTGTGATTGGATAACTAGAGGAGTGAACACCCATAGTCGGCTGATTAGAGGGAGTAGTGAGAGTGGGATGGAGAAAATGTAAAAGGGTGAGCACAAGAAAGGTCTTCCTGATTGAACTTACGCTGAGCTTCATTTAAATCAGGAGAGACACGTTTTTATGGTAAAAGAATATTAACGTGAAGGAATGAATAAGAATGTAGAAAGTCTTTGGCAATTAGACCCCGTAGAGATGGTTTGATTTAAGGAGGGTGATGAATCCATAGTCGAATAGGGAACCCCTCCAAAATAAGAGTAAGGAGGGGGAGGGACGACTGACTATTTGATATGAGGTGATCTTTACCTTACCAGCAGGCAATAGGCTTCTAATAAATAAGTAAAAAGAAATTAAGAGAAGATGCGTAGCTAGAGAACGCGCATAAAGCAAACGTGAAAGACTAAATGGATATGTGCATAGTTGGTATATGACAAAATGAGCCCTGAATGAGATAGTACAACTCTGATGAGAACGTGTGTGGTAGGAATATGTCTGGAATGACAGCGGAGCCGCAAAATAATGGATGACGATAGATGATGGATTGAAAAGGAAAGCAGAGAGCAAATGTGTTGAGGTCTAACCACCAGATAATATATAAACCAGAGATTAAGTAAGCTGTGACAACAGAAGTGGTGGTGATATGCTAAATTAACTCAGCTTCTTCTCCGGTGCCTTTGTGCTCCACTGTCTCTCAGATTAACTCGTATTGCAGCGGTGCCTGGATAGCGTGACGTGTGTGGTTGTGCTGCTGCCGTGGTCCTGCCAGATGCCTCCTGCTGCTGCTGCCAT
>NC_065527.1:36134932-36136166 GCF_006386435.1 Epinephelus moara | reverse complement strand
GTATGCTGTAAAGCCCTGTGAGGCAAATTGTGATTTGTGATATTGGGCTTTATAAATAAAATTGATTGATTGATTGAATTGATGCCAGAAAGGAAGGCTGAAAAGTGCATGGTTCTGCAGACCATGGGTGTCTATGTGTTGAACATAATTAAAAGGTCAACGAGGACCAAACATAAGGTCATGAGACCAACTCAAATAAAATGATGAAAGCAAAAATAAGGTCCGGCGAACAAACATAAATTAAAGTCAGCAATTTTCAGCATGACAGCAACAGAAATTATGTTCTGACGACCGAAAAGAAATTACCGTGTATGAGCATGAGGTCCCGTAGACCTGGGTGTCACGACCGGACAAGGACCTGAACCCAAATGCACGACTCGGGAGTCAAAGTACAAAATCAAAGTTTTATTGAGTAAAAACACAAAATGAAAATCACACCGGTGCCGACGTAAACGGTAGTAACCAGACCAGAAAGCAACGCAGATTTCGGTGCTTCATTTCGGTGCCACTGAATTTTTCATTACCGCCCCCTTACCTCTATTGCCGTGCCAGTGTTATGCAGAGTTTTGGATCCCTGCCGAGAAGTGCATCCAGCTCATTGGGCAGCCGTGGATGTGCACTACACGTGACGTCACGTCACTATATTTCACCTGCACCTGCACACAATAACCCTTGATTGGATTGAAGTGAACCTAAAATGCCAAAGGCGAAATGGTCGAAAGTTTGGCTGCACTTCACCTCAAAAGATGCAGACTCGGCTGCCTGCAGCAAGTGCTCGAAGGTGATATTGTGCAAGGGAGGTAACACCTCGAATTTGATTAAGCATCTGACGACGCATGGCATTATTTTAAAAGCCGAGCAATGCACCGTCTTTGATAGCCTGCGAGACCCCACGCCAAGCACATCTTCTGTCGCTATTGGAGTTAGCAGCATCCCCGGAGAAGAGAGTCCCACTCCCAGCCCTGCCAGTGTCGTTGACGCTACAGATGATGACAGCAGCCGTTCTTCTTCGGGTGAGTAACTTCAATCAATCAATCAATTTTATTTATAAAGCCCAATATCACAAATCACAATTTGCCTCACAGGGCTTTACAGCATACGACATCCCTCTGTCCTTATGACCCTCGCAGCGGATAAGGAAAAACTCCCCAAAAAAACCCCTTTAACGGGGAAAAAAAACGGTAGAAACCTCAGGAAGAGCAACTGAGGAGGGATCCCTCTTCCAGGACGGACA
>NC_065527.1:36132890-36134231 GCF_006386435.1 Epinephelus moara | reverse complement strand
TAATTTTCGCAATATTACGCAGATGAAAAAATGCAGTCCGTGAGGTTTGTTTTAAATGAGAATTAAAAGACAAATCTTGATCAAATATTACTCCGAGGTTTCTTACGGTAGTGCTAGAGGCCAGAGCAATGCCATCTAGAGAAACTATGTCATCAGATAAAGAGTCTCTGAGTTGTTTGGGGCCAAGAACAATAACTTCAGTTTTGTCTGAATTTAACATCAGGAAATTGGTGCTCATCCAAGTTTTTATGTCTTAACTTAATGTTGTTAATGTGTAATTTACGTCGAGTAAGTAACTTAATGTTGTTAAATTAATGCGCTAAATTTATTAGCTCAGTCCATAGGGACCTGGGTTGGGAACTGGAGGGTCGCCTGTTCGAGTCCCCATCCGGACCAAATATGGAGCGTGGACTGGTAGCTGGAGAGGTGCCAGTTCACCTCCTGAGCACTGCCGAGGTGCCCTTGAGCAAGGCACCGAACCCCCCAACCGCTCGGGGCGCCTGACCAAGACAGCCCCCTCACTCTGACATCTCTTAACTTTGTGCATGTATAGGTCCTGTTTGTGCATGTGTGTCTTTCGGACCTGTGTGTAATTGACAGCAAGAGTGAAAAAATTGAATTATCCCTCAGGGGGATTAATAAAGTATATCAAAAAAATATATATATATATACATATATATATATACTTAATCTAAGAACAAAAATGATCTACAAAATAAACACTATATCTTTAAGAAAATAAAACTCACTGATTAAAGCTAGACTAAGAGAAAGCAAACAGAAAATCACTCTACTGAGGCTGTACTATACTATGAAAAAACAAACAGATAATCACTCTACTGAGGCTGTACTATTACTATGAAAAAACAAACAGAAAATCACTCTACTGAGGCTGTACTACGACTAGGAAAAAACAAACAGAAAATCACTCTACTGAGGCTGTACTACGACTAGTAAAAAACAAACAGAAATCAAACATGAACAAAGTATCAAAATAACAAGACCTGACAATGGCAATGACAAATGGCATGGATACGACGCTGGTTCACTGACACGAAGGACAAGACAAACTGGCACAGGTAAGGGCACAGGTGGAAACAATCAGGGGCAGACAGTAGGCAATTTCCCCCCGGGGATTAATAAAGTATTCTGAATCTGAATCTGAATCTGAACGTTCGAGATGAACTGCGCCTCGCCTGAAAAGTAGACGAGAGCAGGCGGCCGCAGCGGGGGGCAGTGACAAAAAGCTGCGGTGAAGTCGGACAGTTTCCCGACAGTTTCCAGCAGCCTTCAGTCCGTACAGGAAGTCACAGACACACTAACATCCTGTCTGGAATGATG
>NC_065527.1:36124075-36131808 GCF_006386435.1 Epinephelus moara | reverse complement strand
CGTGGTAAGATACGATATTCCTCACTATATGAAGTGACTGATAACAAGATCTGTATAATTAATTGTAAAGAAATTCGTCAGGTTTTTATTTTGTAGACACTTGATCTGTATTTATAGCGTGATGGGATGACAGCACAATGATGTGTGTGGTACCACTGGAAAGCTCTGCTCCTGCGCTTTCATGTGATATGCGTGGCATTTCTGTGCGACCCTGCATTCGCGAGTAATGCATCCAAGACTAATGTGTGTGTAAAGCTGTATGAAAGCTCTGTTATACATAATCTTAGTGTAAATGTATCGTTTTTTTCCGCTGTGAAAACATTGGACTACCAACAAGTGCTTGGTCTTCTCGGAAAGCTACGATTCCGCTGTTTCACGTGATATGCATGGCTTCTTGTTATGACGAACGGTTGCGGAGAAAATCCATAGAGAAGAACAGGTGTGAATTTGAACGCACTATGCATCGTACGGGCCCATCGGGTTAAATAAAATGGATAAATTAAAATAAGGTCCGACGACCAAACATAAATTACGTCCGCATGACAAACAGAAATTAATGGTCACACGACCAAAGAAAATTAAGTGTTGCATGGGGTCCCACGGACCGCGGATGAGCATTCAGAGGCGGTCCCGAAGACCTTTGGTGTTGGTGCATACAGCATGAGATCCCAGAGACCATGATGGGGCATTTGCATGAGGTCCGGAAGACCATGGGTGTTAGAGCATACAGCATGAGGTCCCACGGACCATGATGGGGCATTTGCATGAGGTCCCGAAGACGATGGATGTTAGAGCATACAGCATGAGGTCCCACTAACCATGATAGGGCATTTGCATGAGGTCCCAAAGACCATGGGTGTTAGAGCATACAGCATGAGGTCCCACTGACTATGATAGGGCATTTGCATGAGGTCAGGAGACCGAGGCTGTTAGTGCATACAGCATGAGGTCAGTGAAGTTGGATGAGAACAGGGGTGATGTGGTCAGATGATTTGGTGCACGTGATGATCCGGGCAGCCAAGTTCTAAATATGATAAATGACAACGGATCAGGCAGACTTATCCTTTGAGTATTTTATTTGTATTTATTTATTTATTCATTATTTATTTATTTATTCCTTTTTAAAAAAATGTATTTATCAGTTTAAAACATTCATTTAATTACTTATTCTTAATGCAATAATTCATAGAAAGCAAGGTATCAAATATTAGCAGATTTAAAGAACTGCCACCTGATGAACAGCTGTTGTGAAAGCAAGTGCATTGACACGCATGCAAACCATAGGCGTCATTTAGGTATGGCGAGGTATGGCAGCTGCCATACCTTGGAATCGGGAGGGGAAAAAAAGAGAAAGGTTCTGTAGTCATCTTACTGGAGGCGCACTGGCTGGTTGTTTTCATTGTATTGCGCTTAAATAGGTCAATAGGTCATATTGTCATATATAGTCGCCCAGTGGCAAATAGCCGCCGGGCACCTAATAGCCGCCGGGGGTTTGACCCCATTTTGCGTATTAAACGCCAGTCCGTTTAAACGCCCGGGCGATTATTTCCTCATTCATTGCCTCATGGCTGTCCCTCCTTGCGGGATTGTTTGTGCTTTTACGCACGGGTCAGTGGTGAAGTGGTGCACGTGACTCATGCTGCGGACGGACAGACAGCCACGTATCTAAAACAGGTAATACATCTGGCTACATCTTTCCCACATCAAATATCCGTGATCGCCTTGATCCGCGTGCGTAAAAGCACACACAATTCCGTGTCCTCTCACCGCGGGTGCTGTGATTTGATGGCCCGGTACTCATTGTAGCTCACTCTTATAAGACCCAATAATAATAACAATAATAAGTTACTGTGGACCTATATGCCATGCCTTTTAATAAAATTACCAGAAGAGTTAGCTGAAAAACAGGTAGTGTCAGCCTGAATTACTCACGTGCGTCCCCGGTGAAAATCGCTGACATGCATGGGGAATACAGCTTCTACAGGCTCGCCATAGCTTACTGTCAGGACTCAGGGACCAGAATTTGGGATGGCGGACCGTTGGGATGGCGATATATCGGTGTGGCGGCCTGTAACTGTTGGTTAAATGGCCCGTTCGGTTGGTATTCGGATAACTGGGGCTTTACTGGTATAATGCAATAGCACCACCCAGCGGTGAAACCCGTGTACACGTGTACATGAAAAAAATGACCCACTCTAAATGTTTAGAGATTTTTGTACACAATCTCACCCCTACATTATACAGTATTTTTGCACTAAAAAACATACTGGACAGGAACTGTAACCAAATAACGGCCTGGTGTAGGTCGGTGCAAAAAAGAAAAAGAAAAAAAAAAGCCTTGAGCAAATAGCCGCCTGGTTCTTTTAAACGCCTGGGCTACTATTTGGAAAAATATGGTATCTGTGTGTTGTAAAAGCATTTTGCTCTGCTGCTGTAGACAGCCTGTCTAAATGATGTCTTGAAGCCTGTCTGATTGTATGCAGGGGTTTTTTCTTCATGTCGGCATGTTAAGCTTGTATTTTCGGTCTCTGGAGACACTCCAATAAATTCGCCTATGCAGTATTGTACTAAATTGGCCTTTGTTTTACTGTGTTTCATACACCGGACCCCTTGGTTATCTTCTAGAAATGAGCTTGTAATTAATTTATTTTCTGTGAAATTAAACATATAACTAATAATAATTAAACGTCCACTCACTGTCCGTGGTGCTGAAATATGCGCCGAAATAGGTCCGATGTTTTCCCTGCTCTCACCAAGTCATTACATGCAGACATGAGGTATTATGAATGTGAGAAACAGCTTCATGTCCTTTGAAACAGTTTTCAATAGCATAGTATGTACTTCTGACAGGTCAAAGACCAAAGTGAAGTTTTATATAAGTTCATATTTTTGAAACTCCATCATCAGTAGCTCTGTGACGTCATATCATATTGCCATACCTTAGCTTTTGCTGAAACGACGGCCCTGATGCAAACTACACTGTGTTTCCTGAAAGAAAGGGAATGCGAGTAAATACAAGTGCTACGATGAGGCGTTTTTAATTGATTGTGCTAGAAGTATATTCACGGTCACCTGTAAAACCCACACAACCCACACCGGAGAATTGCTGAGGGGCTTATGTTTTGAAATTATACAGGAAGTGTGGTAAGATAGCGGCATGATACGCATGTGAATCTATTTATTTTTATGAATGAAGACAAAGAGGAAAAGTTGCTTATCTTGAAATGAGCGGTGTTGGGATTCACAGGACCACAGATTATTTGTCATTTGGTAAAATCTAAACTGGACATTTAAAGGCTTCCTACTCTACATGCTCTTTGTTCTCCAAACAAAGACAGCTATTTGACACCCATCTCCAGGAGGTCTCACATCACACCTCAGTGAGACACAAGTCTCACACCTTGATTGGACAGGACTATTACAGTGACATGTGACTCTGTAATGTCACATGCATCAGTAGAAGGTCTGCTCCCTTCAGACAAATCTCCCTCTTACTCGGGAACTGCGGAGCAGCCCACACCCTTTTTCCTGCTGGGCCTGGAACAGCCCAGATGCTCAGGCCCTTGCTCCTTGCCCTGAACCATCAAAGGTGGGGCAATTGCTCACAGACTTGCCCACGCTCAAGGCTGAGGCAAACCTGAACCAGAGAAGTTAGACTTGCAAGCACAAGGTTTGCAACTAGCTTTCCAGCAACACGGAACTAAGTGAGTTAGCGCCTAGCGTCTAACTCTGCAAGGACCCCGAGCGACTGGCTTCCTCGGATCAGAACCTTGGGAACAAGTACACAGCAAAGACTGCAGCTGGAACCACAGCTCTTCCCAGCCTTCTTTTGCCGGCTAACAAAGTAGTACACCACCAAGTGACTCTTTCTCCCATTCACTTAAGGATAGGTAAAGTAACAACTAGGCATAGCTTTATCACAGCTTTACAGGGTAAGCAAGATTGTTTAACTTGTTGTATGTGATTTAATGCTGTCATTGAGTTATTGTTGTGATTGTTTGCAGTTAGGTAATTGATTAGTTGGCTTCGCCAAAGCTAAGTGTTTAGTTTGCTTGTTGGTAGAGTAAGGCTATACAGCGGCTCAGCATTGTGAACCCAAAAGTTAAAAGATCAAGCACCGAATACAAGGATGAAAGAATATACTGAAAGAAATAAACTTGAATCGGAGACGCTCTGCTGTTTCCCCTTTCACCTACACACAACTGAACTCAGCTGCGGGTGCAAGGCTTTTATTAAACACACCCACAATGGATATCAGACAGCCGGCCTGTCAGTCAATCAACCAGTCCTCAATCAACTCAAACAATCAATCAATAAACATAACATAGCATTAAGTTTGCCCATCATAAACACAAAATAACAAATAAACATTTAATAATTGCGAGCACCAACTCAACACCCCCACTTGCTCTCACATTACTACATCAAATCAAAAACAAAAATACATTTTTTTTTCTGTTCTTTTCAGTTGTTTTTTTTTCAGTTATCTCCAAACATAAACTTGACAAACTTAATCAACTTAAATTTTGTTGCAGGTTTGGTCATCAAATCTGCTACCATCTGATCAGTAGGACAATACTCTAAGAGTATTTTCCCATTGTTCACAGTGGACCGTATGAAGTGGTACTTGATGTTTACACCTCTGTCTACTGACAGGATTTTTGACTAAGGCAACAGTACCTTTGTTGTCCTCATACACCTTAGGTAATGCATATAGATGTTTATCTATGCCCTCTAAAAGTTGTGTGAGGTACAGACACTCTTGGATGGTAGCGGCAATATACTCTGACTCACAAGTGGACAGTGCTACGGTGGGCTGCTTTTTGGTTTTCCATGACACTAAAGTGCCGCCCTTGGTTAGGCTTATACAATAACCAGATGTACTTCGTCTGTCATTGACATTAGCAGCCCAATCCGCATCACTGTATGCTTGTATACCCAGGTTCTCATCACTTTTCCTGTAACACAACTCTTTGTTACTTGTGCCTTTGAGATACCTCAGTACATGCTTAACTGTACCCCATTGCTGTTCGGTAGGTTCAGTAAAGTACCTATATAATACTGTTCACAAACAGATTCTTACACACAACTAAACAATCTCTGCACTAATCCAGACTGTTTGCAACACAAATCACATTGACATAACAAATAGGCTTTCAACAGAGCTTCACCCAACCAGGCATCTCAAAGTTCCTGCTTCTTTTCCTTTGTCTTTGTCCTGACCACACAGTCTGACAAACACCCCGACCTGAAGCCAGCTTTGATTCGGCCATTTTGTAGTTCTCTGTTGTCAGCCATTTTGTTTTGTAGGCTAAACGGCTCTTTGATCACCACGCCCGCCTTTGTCTTTCTCTTTTCTCTCTCGCACACACACACACACACACACACACACACACACACACACACACACACACACATATATACACACCAAGTTAGTTAGAATTTGTGTGTTTTGGTTTGCTTTGCTAGTTTGTGAATAAATATAATTATTTGGACCTGCTATCTGTTTAATGTTGCACAAGAGTGAATGAATAGTCAACCTCTGCTGCGTCAAGAACTCCGAAATCCTTCAGGCGTTACTGTTAATTTTGGTTGTTGTCATTAATTTAATTATTAATCAAAACTCCAAATTAATACTTTAGCGTATTTTATGAGACTGATATCTTTAACTGGCTATCATTTTCCCTTTACGGGAATGGTGCCCCACAAGGTGATTTAATGTTAATTAAGTCACATTATGTAACATCATTATTTATTATTATTTATTACTATTAATAATTAATTATTATTATTAATAATTATTAATTATTTCCGATAGCCAATCGACCCCAACATAATTGGTGCCTCCATGTGATGCCCTAATATGTTGATCACAACATATTTGGTGCCACCGTGTGAGACCTAAAATTATGTTCCCAACATATTTAGTGCCTCCGTGTGAAGCCCGACTTTAAATCCCAACAGCGGATACCATTGAGAGCAGAGGGCATAATGTGCAGGCTTAATATGCTTACTTTGATGAAACCCAAAGAACTGAAAATCGAGGCCCGCCGCTATTACAGTATTACGGTAATTGTTTTCCCATTTAAACGGGGGGCGACAGGAGAATTAAATAAATCACTTCACATTAATGATGCAGTGATAATATTTGTCTGCAGCACTGAATGGAGTATTAGGCTGATCATATGAGACACACTTAACTTAAACAGTGAGGGCGGCTGATGATCGCATGGCTTGAACCACCGGCTCTCTTTGCGAGTGGTGGCCGGCTGCATGTGGAGGCCTGCGGTGATGAGGATGATGACGAGGCGGAGATTGAAGCATATCCAGGGACTGAAGCAAGGTGTGCGTGGAAGCCTGGCCGGAGTAACGGGGGACTGCGCGTGGCAACCCGGGTGTACGTATGCAACGTGTCCCAAAGAAACAAATCACGTTACGTGTAGTTTGGGCCCACATCTTGAATCCGTACATGACACTGAGATCGAGACTGAAGAAGGAAACGAAGGCAGAAGACACGCGTTGACAATATGACTTATAACAGGCGAAACTGCCTGAACTGGAGGACGTGATGAGTGAGAGATGATTCCGCTGCTGCTGAGGAATCGCACAAGGCTGTTACAATCAACAAGAGACTGCAAAGAAAAAAGGTAAGGTGAGCGTTTGTCAGCGCGAAGATTCTGCCTAAAATGATGGCTGCAAAGATTCTGCCTAAAATGATGGCTGACAGCAGCAGAAGAGAGAGCAGATTTAAAATTTTGTAGTGGCATCCTGATTGGCTGAGAGATCGTGGCAAAGTGTGACTGGATAACTAGAGGAGTGAACACCCATAGTCAGCTGATTAGAGGGAGCAGTGAGAGTGGGATGGAGAAAATGTGAAAGGGGGAGCACGAGAAAGGTCTTCCTGATTGAACTTAAGCTGAGCTTCATATAGATTTGTGAGGATGCAGCTATTGTAGGGAAGAAAATAACCTAAACCGAATAACCTAATGTATTCCGTCCTCACTCAGAACATATTTGAGATTGTTTGGCATTGATGAAATGATACTGTACTAGGTAGACAGCTAATTATAACACATCAGAGTCGAAACTTTCATGGAGGACACTGAGTCCTATTTATGCCTCCACACTGACAATAGCCGTAGCCGGATACACTGGGTCTCATTCATGAAAAGTGAGTAAATCTGTGTGTAGATTTGCACATAAAAGCCTACTCTACTAAAAACCTACTCCGGATTCAGGAATGCCACGGGAAACTCAGATTTGTGTGTATGATCATGAATGCCAATCCATCGTAAAGTGACAGCACGCTCCCGGCAGCAACAGGCCGCCAGATTCATTTCAGAAGTGGGGGGGCCAAAAAGTGCTGTGCGTCTGGGGCTTGTCACCGTGTGGGCGTGGCTACCTGTGTAATGTCCAGTTAATAATAGGGACTAGTTAAAGGTGCGTAGTGATCAGGGATTGAAGTACAGCCTGAGTTGAGTGTGACCTTGCGCAACAGCGGCAACAGTGTGTTTTAGTGAAAGCAGCAGTATCTTGCNGCGTGGCTACCTGTGTAATGTCCAGTTAATAATAGGGACTAGTTAAAGGTGCGTAGTGATCAGGGATTGAAGTACAGCCTGAGTTGAGTGTGACCTTGCGCAACAGCGGCAACAGTGTGTTTTAGTGAAAGCAGCAGTATCTTGCAGCAAGTTACAGCTCGTCCTCTCTCATTAAAAAGATGGTGAAGAAAGACA
>NC_065527.1:36115696-36121576 GCF_006386435.1 Epinephelus moara | reverse complement strand
GGAAACCAGAGATGTTTTGTGCGTAATGGATAAACTCTAAATCAGTGATGGCTGTCAGAATGTAGAGCTATTTAACATTTATTTTAACAAATGATACAGATAACATATAGCCTACAGCAGTTTGTATGCATCGTCTTCAAATTATTTGAATCTTAATAGCCTAAAGCTCTGTTTTATACAACGTAAATTAAACATTTTTCAAATCTCAAATAATTATTTTAGCTGGCACATGCTCCTTCGTGGCTCCACCACCTGCTGCTCCTGCTGCCCCTGCATGCTGAACCCAGGCATCGAGGCCGAAGGGGCTGTGATCCGGCTGTCCTTACGGATATTTTTATTATCATCATTCAACATGTAGAAAGAACGTGTAATCTACTGAGTCGATTTACATAGATAATTCACAATCATGAACCTAATCTGGATCTTAAACCTGCTAATTGCCAACTAATTTAACTAAATGCGTTATATTTTTAATATTTTGTCATGTTTAGATTACGTGTTTAAAAGGCATCTGTGTATTGTATACATAACAGAGCGCAAGATGAATTAAAATTGTAATTTCCAATAGTGACAAGCAATATTTATGTGCCTTACTAAATTTACACAAGCACTACGAGTGGTCAGGAGCAGGAGTAGATTTTGTCAGTAGCTACAAAAAGATCGGAGCTACTAAAATATTGATGAATGCGGACATGCACGTAAATTTCCGTCTGCGAAGAGTTTACACACAAATTCCTTCTGCTCACGTTTCATGAATGAGACCCATTGTGTTTGTAGGTTATCCATACATTCGTAGGTCTAAAAAATACCTTGAGGGAGTTTCTTCAAATTGAGCAACAACGTCCCCTTGGACTCAACAATGAACTGATAAGGTGTTGGTGGTCAAAGGTCAAGGTCACTGTGACCTTGAATCTGTCTCATTCTCATGACTGGGATATCTCAAGAACACCATGGGAAAACTCCTTCAAATTTGACACAAACAACCCTTTTGGACTGAAGAATAAACTTATTAGAATTTGGTAGTTGAAGGTCAAAGGTCAAGGTCAGTGTAACCTCATAATTGGCCATAAATCAAGAATTCTTAAAGGGATAGTGCACCCAAAAATGAAAATTCAGCCATTATCTACTCACTCATATGCCGAGGGAGGCTCAGGTGAAGTTTTAGAGTCCTCACATCCCTTGCGGAGATCCCAGGGGAGAGTGGGTAGCAGCACAACTCCACCTAATGCAAGCTGACGGCGCCCCAGATTAAAACGTCCAAAAACACATAATTGAAACCACAAAATATCTCCATACTGCTCGTACGTAGTGATCCAAGTGTCCTGATGTGAGGACTCTAAAACTTCACCTGAGCCTCCCTCGACATATGGGTGAGTAGATAATGGCTGAATTTTCATTTTTGGGTGCACTATCCCTTTCAGCTTATTATGACATTTCACACAAATGTCTAATAGAATAAAATAGTGAAGTGATGACATTTTATATCCAAAAGGTCAAAGCTCGATGTCAGTGTGACATCACAATGTTTTGCAAAACCATTTTTCCGGCAATTACTCAATGTCATATCTCAGGAACAGAAGGGGAGACATTTGGTCAGATACTGAAAAGATGGCCGCAGTGTAAGTGGATATGTCTCAAGCTTGTCTGCTTGTTGCTAGTAAAAGTAGCTTTAAATGTCCTGTTTTTGCCACTGATCCTCATGATCTAAACTGACTGACTTTGTTTGCTTCAACCTGTGTCTAAAGTGCTTTAAATTGCTGCTGGATCTATTTAATTTTTGCGTTTGCTACTATGGAGGGAAGCATGTCTCCACAAACTTTGTGGGACGCAATTCAACAGAGCAAGAAGGACATGCTATCCCACTTCGATTCCAAAGTGGACTCTTTTCAAAACAGTCTAAACAGCATTCTGAATTCTATGACTACCTTGGGAGAACAAGTGTTAGAACAACGTGTTGGGGCTTACGAGGACATTGGACAGGAGCTGGTTGTTGACTTGGAGAACCGGAGCCGCCGCTCTAACCTCCGTTTCGTTGGGGTCCAGGAGACCGCTGAAAGCAGTGACGCTGAAGCAGTCTTTATGTCCACTGCAAACTCTTCTGGATAGTAAAATGCCGTTGAGGTGAGGTTGTTGTTCGTGACTGTCGCTAGCAACTGCTACCACTAGCCTAGCGGCTTTGATTAGTTTACGAAGATCCAGTGAGTTAAACAAACTGACTTTCTCCTTCAGTTAGATTTTTCTTTTCCTTTTGAGCTCATCTTCTTTATATGGCATGTGATTATTGATATGTTGACACACGTTTTTGTGTGTTTCTCAGTTGTCTTTGCATGATCGAGACCACTTTTGTGACACTGCCCCCTAGCGGTGGGTCTACATTTCTCTCTGGGATTTGGTTTCTGGGGATTTATTTTTTTATTTTTTATGTTTGTACTTTTTTGTTTTGTCTGTCTGTTCCACAGTAAAAAATAAATCTTGCAATCTTTACAACCTGGTATTGCATTTATGCTTGATTAGTAACAGTATCATTATTAGGTTTTGCTTCCAAACTGGATGAAATTAAGGGATTAAAAATAATTCATATGAACATTAGTAGTCTTTTGCCTAAAATAGACTTACTTCGTGCATGGATTGTTACATAAACTTAACATCATTGATAATTTTTTTTTATTTTTATTTTTTTTAAGATATTTTTGGGGGCTTTTTAGCCTTTTAATGGATAGAACAGACAAGCGTGAAAGGGGGAGAGAGAGAGAGGGAGTGACATGCAGCAAAGGGCCACAGGCTGGAGTCGAACCCGCTGCGGCAACAGTCTTGTATATGGGGCGCCTGCTCTACCACTAAGCCACCGGCGCCCCACATCTCTGATAATTAATTAAATATAGCAAATTATGTTCTATATAGATCTGACAGGTGCTCCAGGGGTGGAGGTGTAGCTATATATGTTTGTTCTGATCTTGTGACCGAGCTAGTTGTTCCTACAATTGAGCCTCTACATTTTGAAAGTATATTCATTAAGATAAATTTTCATGTAAATAAATGTCTCACTATTGGTAGTATACTATATAGGCCACCCTCATATCCAGCTGAGTCCTTTAACTGCATGATCTCTACCATTAACTCCATCTCCAGTAGCAATGAACTAATCTTAATCGGAGATTTAAACAAAAACTGGTTGGATAAGTCTTCTGATAAAGAAATAAAATTATTTAGTAGTATAAATCTTGTCCAACTAATTAATGAGCCAACCCGAATCACCCCTAGAACACAATCTTTGCTCGGCTGGATTCTTGTGTCACACCCTGATGGAATCTTAAAGGCTGGTATCATGTCTGACTGCTTCAGTGACCATTCAATTATTTTTTGTGTATCTTACTATATAATGATGAAAACTCTGTCTGTGGGTGTGTCTGTCTGTGTCTCTGTTCCACGTTTTTCTCCTGACTGACTTGGTCAATCCATGTGAAATTTGGCACAGTGGTAGAGGGTCATGGGAGGATGCGAATGAAGCAATATTACATCAGTTGGCCAAAGAGGGGGGCGCTATGGCAACGATTGAAATTGCAAACTTTGAATGGGCATATCTCATGCCCCGTATGTCGTATATATATTTGCCTCAAGAACCCATAACTTCTGGTTTATAGATTTTCCGCCATTTTGAATTTTTTGAAAAACACTTAAAATCAATCTCTTCCTAGGAAGTTTGACCGATCTGCATGAAACTCGGTGAACATAATCCAGGGACCAATATCTAAAGTTCCCCCTTGGCAAAAGTTGGAAAACTTACTAAAACTGAGCTTCTATAAGGCAATGAATATTGGGGAGGGCGTGGCTCATCAGATAAAGGTGTATAACATCTCAAGGGTTTTACCGATCACCACGCAACTTTGTAGGCATATGACCACACATAATCTGAGGGGACCCCTCCATTTTTTACCCGATCAAACAAAATAAGGGCGCTAGAGAGCTAATTTCTTATCTAGGCCTAACCGCCATATCGATTTTTACTAAACTTGGTAGATATGTAGAACAGGATGCCTCAAGGTGACTGGAGAAATTTAACTGTAATTGGCAACTGGTCTATAATAACAGAAAAAATGCTTAAAAATGGCTAAAATGCGACCAATCGCTGTGGCTCCCCCTGTGGCCGAATGTTTGTTTTTTTTCCTAATTTTTGGTATGACTAAGTCATGGTATGATATGCTGTACATAATCACGGAAACTGTCAGTGAGTCATTCTGTCTGTCCCACGTTTTTTCTACTCACTGACGTGGTCAATCTATGTGAAACTGCACATAGGCATTGAGGATTGGCATAAGTAGAGGGTGAAAAGCTACCAATGGGTATGGACTAGTGGAAAATTAGATTGACTAAATTACCCCCTAAATTTATTAAAATCAGACAATATAAGAAATTGAACCCTGATCTGTTTATTAATGATTTCGTCTCGTCTCGTCGTCCTCCGCTTATCCGGGTCCGTGTCGCGGGGGCAGCAGCCTCAGCAAAGAAGCCCAGACAGTCCTCTCCCCAGCCACCTCCGTCAGCTCTTCCGAGGGAACCCCGAGGCGTTCCCAGGCCAGCCGGGCAATGTAATCCCTCCAGCGTGTCCTGGGGCGGCCCCGAGGTCTCCTCCCGGTTGGACATGCCCGAAACACCTCCCAAGGGAGGCGTCCGGGAGGCATCCTTACCAGATGCCCGAACCACCACAACTGGCTCCTCTCGATGTGGAGGAGCAGCAGCTCTACTCCGAGTCCCTCCCGGATGTCCGAGCTCCTCACCCTATCTCTAAGGCTGAGCCCAGCCACCCTGCGGAGGAAACTCATTTCGGCCGCTATTAATGATTTCATTAACATTAATTGGGACAGATACCAATTTATACCTTATGTTCAGGATGCCTGGGATTTTCTGTACAAAGAATTTACTGAAGGTGTGGTCAGACATGCACCCTGGAAAACTGTTAAAATACAGGGCAAACATCTTCCTTGGATTAATTCTGAATTTATGAGTCTCTTCAGAGAGAGGGACAAAGCCTGGGCAACTTGTCAAACACGAGATAATGCTGATTGGGAAGTGTGCTGGTAACTACGTGATATGAGCAAAACAAAAACCTGTAATGCAAAATCCAACAACTATAAAGAATCTCTCACATCTGACTTTAAGAACCCTAAACAATTCTGGAATAAAATTAAAACCATTATTAGTACATCTGACAAACATACTATTAATCAAATAAGAGCTGCTAATACTATAATTCATGACTCATTAGCTATTGCTCAAACTTTCAATCAGCATTTCTCGACTGTCTGTTCCTCACTAGTACCTGAATCCTATATATCTACATGCACCTCTAGCCATATTTCAGCCTGTTCCAGTTCTTTTTCATCAACGATTTGAAAGTGAATAGCAGTTCAGGACTTGATGGTTTAGAGAACAGGTTAATCAAGGGCCACTTCTATTCTCAATCTATGTAAATAATCTCCCATCAAGTCTTGCAAAATGTCATGTTCAACTTTATGCTGATGACACCGTCATATATACATCCCAGCCTGACATACCATACATTCGATCCTCTTTTCAGTCTGATTTTACCTCTGTTCAGGAATGGCTATCTTGTAATAAACTCCTGCTCAATAAATCAAAATCCTACATCATGATATTTGGTACCAAACAACACTTCCTGTGTTATAAACTGTAATGATGGCTCACCACTGCATAAAGTTGACAGTTTTAAATATTATATATATATTCAGATTCAGATTCAGAATTCAGAATACTTTATTAATCCCCGGGGGGGAAATTGTTTTTGTTCCAATGCTCCGTGCAAAGTAGAAATAGAAATACAGCATGAATGGAAACAAGAGATAAAGATGAAGATATAAATAA
>NC_065527.1:36087700-36115675 GCF_006386435.1 Epinephelus moara | reverse complement strand
CCGTAGCGATCTTTTCCCTCTGCAACCCCGGTGTGTTTTCCTCCAAAGTTCAGCAGGTATATCCTCCCTCACCGTAGCCAAAAACTCTCCACACAAGCATGCTTAGAGAGGACGTAGCTTAATAAATAACTTAAGTAAAAACAGAACAAGTAAGATAAAGAAGAGAGGAAAAAAGTTGAAAACAAAGTTAAAGTAAGCAGGAGCGACTGGAACAGGCTGCATACACCGTGGCGCATGCGCACTAATAATATATAATATATGTATTAATTATATATATTAAATATATATAATTAACATCTTATCTCGTTCTTGTAACTGTTTTTCATTTAGTGTACATAAGAAACTGGCCACTCAATTTATAATTCCAATCATGGATTATTGTGATGCCATATATCAAAATGCTCATACATCTGACCTTGCTTCACTTGACACAGCCTACAATAGACTCTGTAGATTTGTCCTTGGTTGCCCTTATTTCACCCATCATTGCACGATGTACAATAGACTCAGCTGGCCATCACTGAATGTGAGAAGACATATGCACTGGTTGCAACTTATATACAGATACATTTACTTTAATTATCCACCTTATTTACAGCAGTTTCTTATACCGTGTATACATCAATTTATCATATCATTCTACCCATCTCTATTTTTCTGTTCCTAATGTCAATAAATCATTCAGCAGAATATCTTGTATGTTTAAAGCACCAGCAGATTGAAATAACCTACCTGCTAATATCAGATCTATTTCTTCATTTATTTTTAAGAGTGCTTTGTCTTCTCACTTTTAGGTGGCCTGCTCTTGTTTTCATTGAAGCTGCATGAACTTTCTGATTTTGGTGAATTGATTGTGGCCTTCTTATGGCTGTATTGTCCTAATGTCATCAAGATGTTAACTGTGGTCTGTCTGTCATTTTTTTGTTTTCGTTTTTTTTTTTTTTTTTTTTTGTCTTTTGGTTTCTGTTTTTTGTATTGTTGTAATTTTTTTTTTGTATTGTTGAGTCCATGTTTGTTTATATGTCTGGACCCCCTCGAAAATGAGATGATGCATCTCAAGGGGTTTATCCAAATAAATAAATTTCAATATGGTGACACTAATCTTGGAACTGTGCTTACTGTATAGATCTTCTGTGCTTCCTGTGGAAGAGATGTGTGTAAAGCATCCATGTTTTCACAGACATGGATATAACCTGTAAGAGAAATTTGACTGGTGTGCCGAGATAAACAACTGCAGGGTGGTTGTACGCCTCTGAAATTTGGAAACATGTATAGCTGCTACCACATTTAATTTGATGCCTCCACTATACACCCCACAGACCACACCCGCCACCACTACAAAACAAACCTACCGATGCAATGGTTATTTGAACCCTGCTACAATGCAACTTTGTAGTGAATAAATATTCAGGGTTTCCATGGTGATGGAAAACCTGGAAAAGTCATGAAATTCCAGTATGGTTTTCCAGGCCTGGAAAAGTAATCAAATTAGTAAAATCCTTGAATGTTTTATTTTCTGTAGCTGTTGACATAATTAGGGATGGGCATGAGTACTTGTTCACTCATTTGGATGTCAGTGTTCATTCAACATATAGAGTGCTTTCTGCCGCTCCTCCCACATGTGAACATGACTTTTATATATATTTATATATATATATATATATGTTTGTTTTTTTTTACTATTTATTTTATTGTAGAGCCGTGTGCAGTGTATTGCCTCCCTCAACACTTGCTGTTGCAAGTGTAGGTGCATATAAATAACAGACAGAGTCGGGCTGTGTCTCTTAGTAACGTGTATTCACCAGCTGTGCCCCTAACAGAACTGAGGCATGTTACACAAGGCAAGTATACATAAATCAGTGCCCCCAGGGGGAGCTGTTGGCTGCATAACATTACCCTACAACACCTGCTTGCTCTGATCTCCCTTTCTCTCTGTTTATCATGAGACTACTACTGTGGGAGTACCTCTGCACCAGGAAACAGGCTAACCGGCTAACTGTTAGCATCACACAGTTAACGTTACCTAAATGTTATTAATGGGTCAAGCTGCTGCTGTTAAACGGCTCGGTGCTTGATGTTAACCGCTGCCGCTGATATGTGATAGAAAACTGAACACATCTTTCTTCACCCCCACTCCGCTGAGCTCAGTGTGTAGTGTGCATAGACTGTAAAAAAAAAATGGACAAAGCCACCGTGACATCACCTATTTGTTTGTGGACTGCCATCTTGGATTCCTGCAACTCGACATGCAAATTTTTGGACGAGAGGGCAGAGCTGTGGAGTAGCTAGAGGGAGCCAGAGGACACTCTGCACGCCCACCTACACCAGCAACCTGAGTTAATGCTGCACCCAGCTTTGCCATGCTAAATTGCTGCATACAAAGTTAGCTCCCACAATTTGAGGTAAACTTTAGAGGTACGAGTAAATGTAATTTTAGTGATGTTAGCTAATTGCATACATGCCGACATTTGGCAAAATATTAAGAGGAATAACATTAACCCTGTAACGTTATTGTAGCGTTAGCTGAAGTTAACTTTAAAGTTAAAGTGTGTGGTGTGTAGTTAGCATAACTGCAATGACTCGGTGGTTAACATGTTAGGCGTCATGGTGCGCTGATAGATCAGCAGATGAAATTTAGATGTAATGAAGCAGCCTGGCAGTATGGTAGTATGGTAGTGTGTACATAGCAAGTGTGTGGTTGAGAGAGAGAGGAGGTGGATGTGCTTAGAGCAGACAGGTGTTCTTGAGCAGAGCAGGAAAGAAATTAGCAGTGAAGTTGTTATATGGTGCTAAATGCACAGTTGTTTGTCCATGAAGAAGCTCCTCAAGACCCAAGTAAAGGTACCCAGGTCTGACCTCTCAACTACTGCCTAAAGTGAAGCTGGTGAGCATCAACATTGGCCTTAAACGCAAAACACTTGGGTTTGATTGTGACCTACACCTGACCAACCAATGAACAATTTACAGCAGTTTATACATACCATTTCATTATTTAATTTACAGCAATAATGTAGGAAGAACAATAATAATAATAACAATAATAATAATAATAATGATAATTAATTGTGTCATGTATGTTCCTAGGATGGCAATGAAATGACCCACCCTACAGTCCCTCTGATTGGCTAGTACTCTTCGTTGGTTGGCTTGGTTTGGTTTAGGCAAGAGGACTGAGATTGATTAGGGTTAAGCTAAGAATGTCAAGGTAAGCCAATCAGAGGCAGAGTAAGCAAGAGTAGGGTGGGTAATGTCTTTGCCATCTGAGGAAAAAAGACTTGCCTCCAGGTGTGTGTGCAAGGTTGGACAGGGGCTTGGGTTAGGGACACACACACCCAGTATTCCTGAAGTAAAAAAAATACTGTCTACAGGCCCCTGTGTCTTATTCCATCCCTGTATCTTATTCCCTCTACTCCCTCCTATTAATGGATCATTAGCATGACAGCTGCCATTTAAGATGAGGTGTGATGGGTTGGCTAATTTGGCAGAGTGGAGCCTCTCTCCATAGCTGTAACACCACTAAGCATCAAAGTTTCCTCAGAAGTGGCCTCAGAATCAGTTCAGTGCAGCAGACCAGCCTCCATATGTCCGTGGGCTGATGAGGAAACACACACAAACTGATAAAAGCACAGACACGTCTCTGCAGCTCTGCAGCTTCTTGTGACAGTAGCCAACATGTCTGCATGGAAATAAGAAACTTCAAAGTTGGGTGTCAAAAGGTGTGTCTTTTTTGGAAACAGGAAGAGGTAGTTAAAGCATCAAAAGAGATGGGGATACTTACAGGGCGCGTGCGTGGTCTAAATTCAAAGTCCTGGGTTGTATAACTGATGGATTTCTTATGTCTTTAAGCACAGTAAGAAGCATTCCAGCACTCTTCACAACTTTTTAACATTATCATATGGATTTTCTCATGTGATCAAAGCCAAAGGCAGTAGGTATAGATTATTCATGCTTATTGATTGTCTTCCTGGCTGAGAGAATCACTTGTGTTTTTCAGATAAAGGACTCTGTATGGCTCAGGAGCTTTGTATTGAATAACAACAGCATCTAAAAATACCTCATTATCTGAACAACACATGCCTGCCAAGCACCAGGCATTATTAATAAAGGGGGAGGCTATGATTCATATATTTCAGGTAGTGTGTGAGCATGTGTTGTGTTTAATAACGCACCTCTGTTGGTGTCTAGACAGTTCATTTTTAACAAGGTCCTTGGGACGCACTGCTGGCTTGATGAATCCAGCTGTAAACTTTGGGGGGTACACACACTCTCCTCGGGCCACCAGCTCAGCAGCAGTGTCCCAGACAGGACCAGAGGCCTGTGAAACCAAACCTCCTCCATGACTCATCCAGCCACCCTCGGGTCTATTAGCAATATGTTAATATGGAGTCTGGAGATGGGGGGGGGGGTCTCACAGCCAGCTTGTGAATCCCCCAGCAGCTCCCTTGGCACTCAGGAAAACAATTGTTGTTTCACACACAAATTGGAAACAGATTTCTTCAGAGGTGTTGGCTCTGCCAGTGAAGCCAGAGTGCTCAGACATGTTGGAACAGTATGTAAACATGTGAAACCAGGGGCCAAAAATTAAACCATGACGCATTTAATTAAGTCTTTTAACTTGAATTCTACTTGGCATTTTTCCCCAGGTCATGTGCACCCAAATGGCTGCACACCTCCCAAAGCTGGGCTGTAGGAAGTTTGATTTGTGTTTAGATGTAATATCCCCCCAACACCACTAAGTAGTTTGTTACTGGCTGAAACAGTCCAGTGTAAATTTAAGTTCATGCCAGTAAGTGCAGGAGTTGCTGATAAACGGAGGCAACAGTTTTGGAAGATTTGTATGACTTTTAACTTATTGAAAATTACTGGGGGTTATGGACATTTCGAACACTGGTGAGTATGTCAAAATGTTTTGTACTGGGATGTAAACCAGCTGTTTATTTCCACTGTAACGTTGGGCATTTTAACATGGGGGTCTGTGGAGATTGACCTGCTTCTGGAGTCAGCTTCAAGTGGTAATTTGAGGAACTGCAGTTTTTAGCACTTCTGTGTTGGCTTCATATTTCAGCCCCGGAGTAGGCTTGTGCTGGTTTGAAAATTTTCCAACCGGTTTGATTTAAAGCCAAACATCTAACCAAACCGATATATCGAATCATATACCTAATTTTACCACTGGGGGTCGCATTTGAGCTATTTTTCCCAATAAAAGCCTATTATAGGTGTATTGCGCTTCCAATCCACTAGGTGGCGATAATGCTGTATTTTCTGCCAATACACACAAGGTTACACAAGAAGAAGAAGAAGCAGAAGGATACTTCTCAGCGGCAGCAGCAGACAGCTGAGCGGAGCTGCGGAGTCCGCAGTCCCCGGAGCCTCTGAGACAAACTAAACATAACACTTCCTCCACTTCATTTAAAAACATACATAAACCTTATTAAGTTGTCATAATGCATGTTACAATGCAAGATAAGTTGAATATAGTCCCTTGACACGCAGCTGATGTGAAAAGCCCCCCCACCCGGTTTATCCGGTTGACGTGAATTAAACCGGGTGGAGCTCTTAAACCGGACCGAACTGGTTAAACCGGAAATCGGCACAAGCCTACCCCGGAGGTTGCTGCTCAGCCAAAGTATAGGACTTAGTCCCCACAGTTTGATAACCATTAGCCTCAGTTAGTCCTCAGTTAGTGCTAAGTCAGATTAAGGGAAGCTTTTTGGCTTTATCACCGTCATTGTCACTTAAGTAGTTTTAGAACAGCTCGCCAAAGAGCTGCATTTTAAAATAACTAATTCTGGTGTTACTGGTTCATACTGACACACAGAAATGCTGATTGTAAATGGCCAGAACTAGAGCTTAAAGTCCAGACATGACCAAACCCTGTGTTATGTTTGAAATCTTAGAGGTACCCAGTTTTTGACAACTGGTACTGCTATTGTTTTCATGAGCAGATCCCTGCAAGGACATAATACCAGTGATGCTGCTGGTTTCATGCTTTTCCACTGAACTACAGTTGCTGACGGTAACATACAAAGAAATGTAGCATTGTGCCAACAAAGGCAGTGAAGAGGAAGTAAAGTACAGTAAACATGGCTGTGAACAATGCAGGGGATAAAATATTTGAAAGATCACCTTTGTAAATGTTTGTGAGGAAGATAATGCATTCAGCACCTTTATTAGAAGATGCAGTGCATTTTGGTAAGATAGACTGATTTGAAATACAACTTTTGTTTCCACAGAGCACCTTTAAAGTGGAGATGAAACACTGAATATGGCTGTGGTGTGTTTGATTTTTACTTTAGGTAAGATACTGTATGACACAACACTTAAACTTGATATTCATCTAGATTTACTGGAATACTTGATAGTATTTCATTTTCTTATCAGCAGCGTGTACAATAGTTATCTTTTAACAAGCTAGTTGGTGATGTCACCAGAATGGTTTGTCTCTATTGTCTGCCTTTCGGCAGTAAGAGTTGTTAAGTTAGGTTTGGTAAACTTGGTACTGTAAAACATGTTTTGTCCTTTGATGACTGTTTTGTTCTCTGACAGTATGATTTTTATGGCCATTGTGTGAGATACTTCGAGTAGAGTATTTCACGGAAGTACAGGAAGTCACTTTTTGGCAGTAGCGCTTGCCAGGTGGGACACCTGCATTGCTGAGCAGGTAAACCTTACTGTTCTGACAGAGGAGTTGAAGTTTGGGATTACTTTTATCGGTGAGCTAAACCAGGAGAGGAGCCATTAATGAAGTGAAGAATAAACTGAGTAAAACTTTATTTTATTTTTTTTTATTTTTTGGTGTATGATCTAAGGTGAGGCTAACCAGCCAGCCTCAGGTTATAAGCAGATTCTGTCGCTGAGAAGAGAGCTCTTCATTTCCAAAATTTAACCAAACATAAATAGATTCAGTCCGTCCTGGAAGAGGGATCCCTCCTCAGTTGCTCTTCCTGAGGTTTCTACCGTTTTTTTTTCCCCGTTAAAGGGGTTTTTTTGGGGAGTTTTTCCTTATCCGCTGCGAGGGTCATAAGGACAGAGGGATGTCGTATGCTGTAAAGCCCTGTGAGGCAAATTGTGATTTGTGATATTGGGCTTTATAAATAAAATTGATTGATTGATTGATTGATTCAGAACTGAAAAAGTTGGTTCTCAGCTCAAGCAAAAAAAATAGCAGGTTTTTCTTAACCTTAAGTGTGAACCGGGAGTGGGCGTGTCATATTCTGCAGATTGGAAAGAGAGCAGGGAGAAGGCAACAACAGAGAAGTCAAGCAAGAAATTGTCGAGAACAAAAACAACGTGCAGCGGTCTAATTAACAGTTGGTCCATGCTTGTTTTTTGACAAAAAATAAATAAATCTCTAGTACCAGAACAAAAGCCTACTGATCGTCAATACAATCCACCATTTTGCTTCTACTGTTCACCTCTGTTGTGAATTGTGCAACACCCTCCGGTGGTGACACATCCTTGATTGAAAGGGTTCCACTTAAAAACTGGTGGAAACATGGGCTGGCTGACTAGATAGCAGCAATGTTCCAAGAGTTCTGAATGCAACTGGTTCAAGAAACAGAAGTTGGTGGAAAAGGTGTAACAGGGAAAAAGGACAAGTTCAAGTGGCACTCTAACCCGACAGTTCCTCTGATGTTTAGTCATACCGTCTGTTTATTACCGATGCTTTGTGATGCAGAACATGCTGACATTTCACTCAGTTTCTTGGTGGGAATGATGTTGATCATGATATTAGGTGGCTTGTGGATGTAGCTGCTGGGTTAAGTTAGCTATTTTAGGTGCCACATGATAATGTTATAGGCATCATGCATTGTTGTTATGGTCTGAAAAGACTATTGCCAGCAGCATAGCTAGGGTTTTTAGTGAGAATTCTCCTGGGGCCAACTATATTAGAAAACCACCTGTACACCCTGTTATTGGACTTTATGGAAATACATCTGATTTCTCTGTAAATTGGATTAGTTGACTTTTCTGCTTGTCTGAGTCTGAGGTTGAGTCTGCAGAAGCAAGACTGAGCAGAGCGTCATGTGTTCTTACTGGGTAAATAGAGAAATTCCTGACACCTTGGAGTGACATTCCTCTGGAGTCAGACAGTACATACAAATGTTTCCCTGCTAAATTAATTGAGTTCTGACAATGATTTACTTCGACCTGCAGTTCTCTGTCCGCTTCAAGTGGTTGTTACTCACACAGACAGCATCCCACTGTCTTAAATGTTGAGTCATTTCTCAGAAAAACCCAGAGACAGCTGGTAGCCGGCCTGGATGTGACACTTTGACCTCTGTACCCAGACCACGGTGTCCTCTATCTTTTACACTGACAGTAACTGTACTTTGGACCAGGGAAGATCGATAGCTCTGTTGCTGAGGATGGATGACTCAGCCTGTAGTGGGTGCTCAGTGCTCTTGGAGTGAAACGCTGGTCGATCAGTCTTTATTTGGGCAGTTATCAATCTCATTTGGCACCAAACCCAAATGGAGATAGCAGGAGGAGGCCGACAGCTATTGCACTGTGGGGAGATTCACAACTATATGTGTGCCACCCTGTGAATGCCAGGGACACACTAATTGCCCCTAACTGCAGAGGGACACAGAGTGAGGACACATTCCAGGCAGAGTGACAAGTTTCCTCTGATCCTCACATGTCATCATTTGACTCCAGAGGAGAGTAACTGTCACCTTTTCACCTCTACTTCTTTAATTATTCCTGCTACAACACACACATCTACTTTACAAGGCAAGTGAAGGAGCTGCTATGTTACATTCTAATAACCTTTCCTATTTTAATTTAAACTTTTTTATGTCAACCTCCCAGTGAGGTGCAGTTTCCTCATCACTGCCCTTTGCATTGAGGCCCTCCAGACTGGACCGCTATGGACGGAGTGTAGGGTGGTCCTCCTTACTGCTGGGCCTGACCTGTACTGTCTTGCAACAGTGAGCCTCGACAAATATCCACTTCATGAAAACTGGGATTAAAAAGTACAACTATGTTATCATTTATGACCTGGATGTGATTGCAAGTCCATAAAACCAAGCAACTGTATTGATGTCTATGTTGTATATGTTTAAATAGTCCTATAGAATGATGCTAGCAGCATTGTCACCCTTACGTTCCTCAGTTTGTTTATACTTTGAATATAATCTGATGATCCAAACTGAATAATACTGAAGTGGCACAGTAATGACAGATTCAAAATGTAGTGTGTACCAGTTAAAGTTAGTAGTATTAAGGCCAGGCTTGTGTTGACCACAACATGCGTGAAGTGGGGACCACAGGCAGTTTGATAACAAATCTTTAACAAATCTTTACTTTTCAATGACCACAAGAAAAAAAACCTTCTGTTTTGTCCTGGCTGGAATTAAAAATGAAACGGTCAGGAGACTCTCACTATGCTCAGCATTGCTGGGGACGTGTCCACCAGGAGGTTTGGACCGGTGATTCTCAGGAGCAGCACATACTGCGCGGAGGCCCCATCTTCATCCTGCCTGAGCCATGATGACTAGGGATGTGAATCTTTGGGTACCTCACGATTCCATTTTGAGTCTTGGGGTCAAGATTCGATTCAAAACGATTCTTGATTCAAAACGATTCCCGGTTCAAAAATTGATTCTTGATTCAGTACATAGGGGTGGTCCCATTGGTTCGACCTCCCATTGGTTCGACCTCCCATCTGTCCGATTAGGTCAGACCAATTGGAAGTCAAACCAATAGAAGGTCCCGTTAGTTCGACCCATCTTCGCCTGCACACCCCCTCCAGGCTTTTTCTGTTTTCTACTGCGCTGATTTTCTGTTCAGCACCAAGGACAGCGCTACACACTCTCGAGTAGAGCCCTGCACGGGCCGAGCGCGACTCCGACAATGATTATTATTATTAATTAATTACTTTCTGCCAAGTGCTTTCATTGATACGCGCAGCTGCTCTCTCTCTCTCGATCGCTCTCTCTTTCGCTCTGATAAACAGACACACAAGAACACACACATGCTGGAGAGAGTGAGATATGCCCAACCTGATCTCACAGAAATACGTGAAATGACCACGACCTCTTAACACCGCATTCCGTGGTGGCAGCACATAATGGGTTGAAATTACATGCCGGTACCACGGAAACAATGCCAATGTAAAGTCAATTAGGATCCATTGTCGTGGTGTACACACGGATTCCCTGATTCAATAACGTCCTGTATACACACAAAAACACGTGTGTACAGGGGCGAAAATCCCATTTCATAGTTGGGGGGGACAATAAACAGTAACATTTTAGAGAATAATTCCAAGGGGGGGACAAGGAAAAAAGGTTGTAGCCTGTCTTTTATACAACATCTTTTACCGCAATTTGACACTTTAATCTTTTCTCTATCTCTCCAACAGGCAGGCATAGGACCTTTCTCAGCACTGGCTGAGTCCACCTGCACATGTCCAGATTTAAAACAAAATGATTGAAATCAAATTAACATGTACACATCGACAACAGTCAGGTGTGCCGTGCTGTCCAAGGTGCTGAGTGTGTCTGGAGCAGAGCAGGTCTCTGTCTCCCCGTGCGCAGTAGTGTGAATATTTATGCTATTAAGTAAACGGAGAAAACATGTCTCTCATTGTTTAATAGCAGCAAAACAATAAGGCTTCATTCATCAAAGACCGAAACTCGATCTCTCTCCTTCTCTCCCTCTTTTTCATCTGGCTCAGGTGTGTGGAATGGATCCTTCGTCTCTGGCTGGCTGCAGGAGCAAACCGTTTTGTTTGTTTTTTTCGTTTTTTTACCGGCAGTGAGATAAACATTTCCTGCAATTAAACTGGTGAACTGGTTTATAAACAGTGTGCTGTGAGATCTGCCGCTGCGCACCTCAAAACCGTGCGTAATAATCGCGCGTAATGGCCGCTCCTCGTCAGTTAAACTGCACGTCTGTCATGTTTGTCTCACTGACAGGTGGAGAGCCTACAGATATTAACTACGAGCCGCTCCGTCACTGACTGCTCTTGTCCTGTCCTCTCCCTCTTCTTTCTCTCCTGTCCTCTCTGACTATCACTAAACTCTGGCTTTTGAACAATGCAGGAGAAATGTTGCAGACAGTTTATATTATCAGCCTGGGCCTGGGGCTTGTTGTAACAGTAAATGGGATGTGTTGTAACTTGTGTAAGTTAAACTGTATCTGCGAGTGTACATCTTACCCTGCGCGATGTGGGCAGCCGGGTCCAGCCACACGCTGCAACTGCTGCCAAGTAGTAGTTGTTGGAAAGAGTGTGGGATATACCACTAGTAGGAATGGGAGGGGGGGGACTAAATCTTTTAAGATTTAAATAGCACATTATTGCACTTTTATAATGAGCACCGCTTGCACCGCTTACATTGTGCTTTTAATAAATACTACTGCATTGTTCAAAAATTATTAATTGTGTCTCTAATGATTCTAGAGGGGGACAACTTTACTGAAGGGGGAGTCATGTCCCCCCTGTCCCCCCCGGGATTTCCGCCCACAGGAAGAGGCCAAGTTGCTTTTCCTGTAGGCTAAATCTAACTCCTATCTCAAATAAATTTTCTAAATAGACCTACACAGTTTCGTCTCTGGTGCCTGCCTAAATAAACATGTGCCATATTAAAGAACCGTTCAGCCCTGTGAAACGTAAAAAAGAATATTTTCACGGGATTCGAACCCGCTTCATTATGGGAAAATAAATTAAAAGCGCACAATTAACATGGTGCACCACTATGACAACACCACTTCACTGACGAAACTGTGTAGGCCTATTTAGAAAATTTATTTGAGATAGGAGTTAGATTTAGCCTACAGGAAAAGCAACTTGGCCTCTTCCTGTTTTCAACATTCCGCCATAACAAGTGTGATTCAAACCGCGACTGAGTGTCGGTCCGTGACTGGGTTCCTCCAACAACAGTCCAAAAACGGATCAGGTCGGCTATGTTTTGATATTGTTATGAAAAACTGAATAAAGAGGCCTTCATGAAGACAGCTACGTGTTCTCTTCCTGGTTTAAAACAGCTGTTGTCACTACGACATTCGGCTGAAGATCGCCAGTTAACAGGGTCGCGAGTAAATCCGGAACACCCCACAAAGAAACCATAAAACCCATAAATCAGTTCAATCCAGTTCAAACAAAAAAACTCCACTCCGGGATTTCCAAATGACACACAGTTCACAGTTCACAGTTCACAGTTCAATTCAGTTCAATCCACACAGTTCGCTAAACAAAAGAAAACTCCACCCCAGGTTTTCTCGTAAACAAGGAGGTAAAGAAAATCCACTGTTTGCTCTGACTCAGTTCAGTTTCAAAACAATAAATCAACCCGGCCCGAAGGTTCCAAATAATGACAGTCCTGGGCTGTTTTTGAAAGATGGAGTTCATTTCACACCTAGGGGAAATGATATGTTTTCAAGTAAATTAGTTAATTGTCTTAAAGACCACCTCCAAACGCAGTGAACTGCTTACTGTTGGCAGTGTCACTGCTTTTGAATTTGGCCTTTAAGACACATTTTGTTAGGCCTGAACATAACCCAGGCTGTCATGGCTAATGTTGAGTTTTTTATATTCATCTATAACTTGTTTAAAATTTAAATAAATTCTATTTATATTTGCACTCCTTCTGTCTTTATTACTGACTGAATGTTGTATTTCACAATCAAATCTGACTGTCAATTGAAAGGACAAACAAATAATACACTACAGATAAAACATAAAGCATTAATGTTTAACATTGTCATTGACAAATAATTAAGCAGTCCATTTCTGTGTGGGCCTTACACCCAGCAGCAGAGCCTGAGAAGATTTTGGAGAGTACCCTTTTTTTGCTGCTCTGTTAGAAGTCTAGTTTTAACACAGAAGAATGTGACTGGATAAAGGGGCTGTGAAAAAGTGAAAAACAAATAATTAGCTGGACACAATAGTTTTGAAGCCCCCAAGGAGGTATCACTTGTTTGCTATGTTGCCAACTCTGAGAGGGTCTTCCTCAGGCAAAGGTATCGTGACGTTTTTATAGTGAGGCAAACAGAAACATAATCAGCCAATTGTGTGTTACTTTTTTTTTTTAGCCTCAATACCGAGCAATACCCACAGAACCTTCTCATATGTCACAACGTCACAAATAAATAATACCTCTTACGGGGCTTAAAACTATTCAGTGTGCAGATAATTCCTTGTTTTTCACAAAAGGAGTTTCTCAGTGAATTTTCTTAATTTGTCTTAAAGAAACGTCCAAACAAAACCAGCACATGACATCACCTTTTCATTTTTTTTTTACATTCTGCTAAGATAAATGCAAACTTGGGTATATGTTAAGACATAAATGAAAACCTTAACAAGCCATCAATAAGTATTATATTTTGTTAATGGTTTAAATCACCACTATATTTCCAATAATCACAGGAAACTGATGAATGACAGCTTTCAAAAAAATTGCTTTTAGTCTAAAGTAAATTTTGTCTGATCCATTTTATATAACAAAAATTATAACCATTACACAAACAGTTTAACAAAATAAAGTCAAATCTTGCATTCATGAAAACATTCATATTAAAAGGTGACAAAAAGTACACATGAGATTGAGATTTGTAACAGTAATTCTGAAATCTATGGATTAGGACCCAGTGTCATAATTTGCAAAATCTTAATTTCTTGTGAAACAAACTCTTTACTGTGGAGTAAACATCACATTGGCCGAGGCGTTTTAACTTTCCTCAAGTGTCCTACATGAGAGAAAGATGACAGGTTAAAAACACAGGTAGAAAACATTGACTACAGCCTGTCTTGGTTAAAAGCCCACTCACCACCAAAATGATCTTAATGCTGAGTAAGTGGCTGTCATTCATAAAACAGTTTTGTGTTTTCTGTAGATATTTGACTTTATATTTGAGTGTGATTTTAAATTTAACAGTGTACTACTAAGACAACTGGAGTATGAATGTACAGTATGCAATTCATCCACATTAAAATAATTGTTGCTATTAAAAGGACATTGAACTGTTCTCAAAGCTCACTGCCACTGTGGAATCATGCTATGTTCAGCTGTCTCATTTTGAGAATATTTTTTTCCATTGATTCTTCACAGACTGTATGTGGGGAAAAAAGTAATAATTCTGACTATGATAAAGGGTCTTTGCATAAAATGCACTAAAATATTAAAGTTGGTAAATACATGTCATGTTCCTTAATTGATAAAATCTTCATTTGGCCTTTGGCATCAGGGGAACACTAAACTGCACTGGTGTGTCAGTAATTTCACCTTATCAGTAATAGTACAGAGCAAGCTGTGCCCTAATCAAGTACTTAGTAATGTATGAAAATTTGTAATATATGTAATGCATTTAAATGTATTATGGTCAATAATTCATCACGTGTTAGTTATCACTGCTCACTGGTCTGTATAGTTAAGCCTTGCCATAATAACTTATCATAGGGCTTAGGAGGTTATTCACTGAGCGCTGATCCTTTATTCAGAGCACAAATTTCTTGTGTTTATTTGAACCGAATATATATATTTATATTACATAAACATGGATGTTTACGTTACTTTACCTCTAAAATCTGTTCGCCTCCATCAGCATTACTGAACCTTACAATCATGTTACAAAGTTACATTACAGCTGTGCAGTAAATTAGGTTAACTTAGTAACGTCAGTAACATCCCGTCTAAACCACATTCAATATTACCATCATGACTCAGGCCAACTAGCTAACGTTAGCTAATGTCGTCACTTGTGACTTTAGTTAATTTACTTAACAGTTAGCTAACTTCACAGTTTGATAACAACATCACTGTAAGTTAGGAAATGAATACAAACATTGCATTTAATTATTAATTTACAGAAAAAAACGGAAATGTTTTCTTACCTGATATCGCAGGAGAACAGTTATAACCGTGAAGTTCACTTAATGTTAGCTGACCAAACAGATCCGTCTAACCCTTCAACTGTGTCCATTCTCCACTTTTTTGTTGTCCGTTGAAATCCCACAACTCAGATTCGCACAAAATAAAAACATGGCAAGCAGACGTAAAATAATCCAGGTAATAATCCAGGTAATCCATTTGTGGTCAGCTAGTCCACTAGTGGACCGACCAACGCCAGAGCCATATCCATTCAAACTGACGTATTTTCAAAAAAGTAGGCACGCACAGTTGTCATTGGCCAGTTTTCTTGATGACAGCCACATCAACCAATCATGCTCAAAGCAACATGGTGAGACGGCCAATAGCAATTGTTTAAGCGTGGTATCTTTTTCTTTATGAAGATAAGATGATGAAGAAAATAAATGAAATGTTTATTTATTTTTATTTGTAGGGTGATATATTCAATTACATCACACACACAACAAGCTACATATTAAATTACAGAGTTTGAATGTAAAAGTACACATAAACATAAAACTAATCTTTACCTTATAATTACAGAGAAAAACGTTAAATTGTTAGTATGGACTGTGGTGGCTGCACCACGTTACATGAAAAACATTTCAGATAATGACTACACATAGCCTTTTGTTTTCATACAGCACACACTTTATTGGTTTTCGACAGTTTGTTTCTGAATGAGTGCATGCATTTTAGTTAACATTCTGTCATCATAGTTATTTGTTTGTATTAATTCTATTTTACGTTTTTTTCTGTTGCATGATCCCTGTGAGGCCTCCCCTGGTTAAAAAGGAAGTGCCGCCCATCAAGATGACCTTTTTATTAGGCTCGTTCGAGATGAACTGTGCCTCGGCTGGAAAGTAGACGAGAGCAGGCGGCCGCAGCGGGGGCGGTGACAAAAAGCTGCGGTGAAGTCAGACGGTTTCCTGACAGTTTCCAGCAGCCTTCAGTCCGTACAGGAAGTCACAGACACACTTAACATCCTTTCTGGAATGATCTTAATTCATTAAAAAAGTGATCAGACCCATATATCAGTTTGTTTAATTTATTAAAATGCTTTACAGGTGATCTGTAGTTTATGTTCATGGTTTATCCTCCATTTTACATGAATTCTCCTGTAAATCAGCATCATATCAGTTTGACCTGTCCCTTCAACTACAGGGGCTAAATAAACTGTGTTTGACTATAAGGTTAATATTTTCAGAGGAAAAAAAATACAAGACAACAGCTTTCATTATGGCTCAGTCAGATACAGTCAGGGCTTCACATCTGTAGGGCCTACACGTTATTTTAAGAATCCTCACACCCCACTAACCACTAGTCTCTGTGTTGCTAAATACTTCAATAAGTCCAGTGTTAATATACAGTAGACTCTGTATTCTAAAATTCTACAAAAATGAAAAGTTTATCTAAAACGTCATCTTGTTGAGTTGACATCTAAACCAATCAACTGTTAGATCAGGTGAGAGCCAGGCAGTGCAGTCGGTGGAGAGAAACTGCAGCGCCTGGCTCTAAAAACTGCGGCCGCCTCGCTCTCGCGGTTTTATCGCCGTCCACTTTTGTAATACGTCAGAGCAAGTCGGGATGAAGTCGGACATAAAACTAACAGGCATGCATTGTGCGCCGATTGCCGGTGATCAAATCTGCGCAGGCTTGGCTCATCTCGAACGAACCTATTGTCTTCTTGACAGGAAGTGGGAGAGGCCAACTTGGTGGTGCCAGCAGGGGAGTCTGTCTGTTGGGGATCCTATTTAAGTTAATTAATTATGGACTTTAAGTTTGGTTCTTCTTAGTTTGACCATTAGTTTGTTTGTAAATAGTTTCTTGATTTAAATGTTTATTCATTTGCAATTTATTTTGTTTAGACTAAATTGTTTGTTCCTGTTTTCCCCCCTTTGTGTGTTGTGAAGGCTAGCCTGTGTCTATATAAGTTCTCCCTTGTTTGTCATTCAGGAGGTCTGGTTAGTTCAGTTCAGTTCAGTTCAGTTTGCTGTTGGTTTAAGTTGACCTCAGTTTGAGTTAAAAGGCCCTACTTTTCAAATTATTTTTCTCTAGTTTTCTTTGCAATTTTGAAAAAGTAATTTTGTCTGTGGGATTAATTTGAAAATAAATTAATATTTTTGTTAAACACACCTGGTGTTCTCTGTTCTCTGTTACTGCTTGGTCCCTGACATGGACATAAAGCTTTATATAACAAGCTACATATTTAATTACAGAGTTTGAATGTAAAAGTACACATAAATCTAAAACTAGTATGATTTACCTTATAATTATCAAGAAAAATGTTAGATTGTTAGTATGGACATAAACCTTGAAATAACAAGCTACATATTTAATTACAGATAATTACTGTCATTTTACATAAATTTGTATGTAATTTAAGAAAATAGAAAAGACATTGTAGCCTGGAAATCCAGACTCAAATCTAGAAAGATTTTGAGTCTGGCCCTCACGATACACCCTTCCTAACCAAGGGGTGGCACTAACTGAGGCATTTCAAATGCCGCCGCACACAATTGGATAGCACAATGGGCAATCAGAGCAAAATACAAGATGACGTATTCATTGCACTAAGGCCTGTTTGCATGCCGAACAGTGGGGCTAACTGATATGTTATGCTTTTACTGTATCCCATTGGCAAAACAGCAAAAATGTCCTTCCTGGAAACGAAGGCTTCTAGGGCAGTCTTCTGTTCCTCTCTCAAGGAAAAAGATATGTGTAGTTGGCTTAGCGTTTCTTCCAAAGCTAAATTGAATGGACGCGGTCCTTCGGAAGCTGCCATCTTGGCTGTTTACTTTTCGACTCCTACGGCGCAGCACTGTCCTCATCATGTTACGCCCGCCCAGAGCCTGCCTCTGTCAGATAGACTGATCTGATTGGTGGTGATTCAGTGGGCTCTGCTCGTCGGGGCCAGATTCCCGTGCAGTGCAAATTAGAATTTGCTAGGGGCGGGGCATCTGTATTTCCAGGTTAAAGATAATGTATAATTAATATAGTATTTGTTCTGTAAAAAAATAAAATTGAAACAGATGTAGCTTGTCATTAGTGGCACAATACTTAAAATAACAGACGGATTGTTAATTTACAGATAATGGCTGTAATTTTACAGTTTTGTATACTATTTTTAAAGAACAGAAAACTACTGTAAAATTTAGAGTCATATATTGTGGGTGACCTCTTTCTTCTAAAATCCACCACCATCTCCTTGGTTTTGGCTGTGTTCAGGTGGAGACAGCACTTACTGCACCAGCCCCTGAAGGCATCTGCGAGGTCCCTGTACTTCCGTTCTTGATCGCTCCTGATACAAGCCACAATAGCTGTATCGTCCGAGTGTTTTTATATGTGGCAGGACTCTGAGTTGTATTTAAAGTCCGCTGTGTAGAGTGTGAACAGAAACGGTGCTAAAACAGTTCCCTGTGGAGCACCAGTGCTGCCCCTGACCATCCCAGAGACACAGCTTCCAAGCCTGATATACTGAGGCCGCTCTGTCAGGTAGTCTGTTATCCAGGAGGTCAGGAAGCGAAATACTCCATACACACTCCATCTGGGCCCGCAGCTTTCCCTGTCCACAGTCTCCCGAGCTCCGCCCTTACCTCTTCTGTGCTAAAGGACAGTGGTAGTTGGCTGTGGGTGGTAGATGTTGTAGCTGTAGCTGCAGTAGTGGGGGAGAGGCTACTTCCAGGTGACAGTGGAGCAGGAGCAGCAGCAGCAGGTGACACTCATTACGTTTACATGCACAGCTTAATCGAGCTATGCTCAAAATTCGATTTTGGCGTCTAATCGGACTTCTGTCCTTGTCCCAGTATACATGCAACTGAGAAAATCGAATGACTGACGGGAACGTGTTCTCCTCCTCATCAACTAGGTGGCGATATGCGTCGTTTCAGCAGGTTAATACGGCCCCCTTTCCGGTTGACCTATTACGTCACTTAATAATAAACAACTGGAGTCAGGCGCCAGACCGGCATTTTCGAACAACAAGATGGATAATCATACAGCTTTGTTCATCTCGTACATAATGTACGCGTTACTGATTGTGCAGATAAGGTGCACGCTATCCCTCGTGGTCATGGTTATTTCGAGAGGCAGACAAGAACGCCGTATGCTGTTGGAGGGCTACAACAATAGCATGTCTTCGATTCTACACTTTGTGCCATCGCTACTGACCCGGACCTCTCGTTCATGTTGGATGCGGGTTTGGAGCACAGACTGGTGGGAGAGGGTCATAATGAAAGAGTTTTCAGACACAGAATGGAAAGACAATTTCCGAATGATGCGCAGATCATTCGAAAAAATCTGTGGACTGATGGAAGGTGTTTTGAGCCCCCAGGAAGTGACTGTACGAGCACCAATTCCACTCCAGATGAGAACCGCCATTGTTCTGTATAAACTGGCCAGTTGTGCAGAGTACCGTGTCGTTGCAAACCAGTTTGGAGTGCACAAATCAACGGTGAAAAAGTTTGTGTACTGCTTCTGCAAAGGAATGGTGTCCTCAGTTATACACAAACTCATAAAAGTGCCAACCGTGGAAGAAGCTTGTGCCACTGCACACCGGTTCCAGCAGAAGTTCGGCATGCCACAGATCATGGGGTGCATCGATGGAACACATATCCCTGTTTTACCACCAAGTGATGGCTACAAAGACTTCGTCAATCGCAAAGGCTGGCCTTCCTTTGTTCTTCAAGCCGTGGTGGATGATGTATACCGGTGAGTTAGCCAAAATACCGTTAGCTTCTGTGTGTTAGTGCTGTGTGTAGCTTCATGTGTGTTTATACTAATGTTTGCATTCATCAATTTTTAGGCTCTGGAACATCAACTGCAAGATACCTGGATGTGCACACGACGCAAATGTCTTCAGACATTCGAAGTTATTTAGCCAGGCACATCTACTGCCAAAGGTTATTGTAATGTCCTAATAACATTTGTGATGTGTTTTTTATTTTTTTTCATTCCAACTTCTGGTTGCTGTACAGTGCATTTCAGTTCATTAAGTAGTGTTGCATGGCAAATAGCATCTATATATTTGCCTATATATTGTCATTTTAACAGTTTTATCTGCATATTATTATTACATGTTATATATGGGGCATTCTACTGAATGTGTAAAAAGTTAGGCTGGAAATATTTTGAAATTTTGTATGTTTTATTTCCAAAACTTTGTCCCTCTATATATTGTACCATATGTAAAATGACTGTACATTTTTATATTGTATTTCCAGACTGTTTTGGAATGTTTTTCCTCTCCCAAAATTTGTCACTACCGAAACATATAGTATTATATTACACAAAAAAATATGTATCAACCTGTTATGCTTGTTCCTTCCCTTGTCTAAAGATTTAAATTTTTACAATTTTTACTTACAAAATTTCCAAGTTCAAATTATAGAATGCTTCAAAATCTAAATGCAACCTTTCTTTGTAAAATGCATAACGCTGCTGAGATTGATTTCAGAGTTAATAACTGATGAAACAGAACATAAATGTAACCGATTAGCATCATAATACTTTAGTTGATAACTCAATATACTTTATTTTTTACAACTCTTGTGTTTCGGTAGTGACATCAAATCAAGGGACACTATTTCTTTAGCATAGTTTCCTTATTTAAAAATTAATCCCACAATATATCTAAATCTTTCAACAATCACAAATATGTTTTAAATTACACTTAGCTTAGCTCATCACTTTTTCATTTAATGTCCTGGGTTTAAATAGGTCATAACATAATCTTTGTAAATATCTATGTCTGAATACTCAATTTTATTATTTTTGTTGTTTTTTTGTTAAGGGACAGCACTTTGCACACAATCGGTAGAATGCCCCATATATGTTTCTGTATTTATCATCATAGCAGTAGTTAATGTCTTCTCTCTTCCTACTTTTAGGAGCCACAGGACATAAATGGCACCTCCGTCAGGCTTTTTCTTTTTGGAGATCCAGCCTACCCTCTCATGGACTGGCTCATCAAAGGCTATACCCGTTCCCCACACCTGACCGCGGAACAAGAGTCATTTAATGTCTATCTGAGCTCTGCGAGGACCACAGTGGAAATAGCATTCGGAAGACAAAAGTCACGCTGGAGAGTGCTACTCAAAAGAAGTGACTTCGATTTCACCTTCACACCACATGTTATTGCTACATGTTGTGCACTGCACAATTTTTGTGAGGGGGAGAAAGAGACTGTCAATCCCGCCTGGTCAGAGGAAGCAGCAAGTCTTGAACGTGACCTACCACAGCCAGGTCTTCGTAGCTACAACACAACTGAATGTTCTGGTGGTCAGGAAACAAGATGTGCTTTAACAGAGTATATGGGAGCAAATTTTCCTCTGCGCAGGGCACAGTTTTAGCCAATCTATGTACATTTGCATGTCTGATTTTGAGGACATCTTTGTCTATTTTGTACAGTTTTAAGTAATTTACTGTAATAAAAAGAACAAAAACAAACATTGCTTTGGTGTGTATTATTTATTTACAAACTATAGAATCTTGACTTAAGAAAATAGAAATAAGTAAATAGAAATATATATTTAAAAAAAAGTATAAGAAAATACAAACTTAAAATATGTAAACATGAACACTTCAATTGCACTTGAACATCAAACATTGCACTTGAAAATCAAACAGTGAACTATATTACAATAGTGTGCTGGAATCTGAGCTGGAATGTGCTGGAATCAGATCTGTTTTCACATGTGGTGATAGGTAGGTGTACAGTTCTCTTGTCCTTGGTACCCATACCCTGTGTGTCTGCGTGGAGGTGCCATTGAATGCTGAAAGCTGCGGATGCCCTCCATGACTGCAGCGACCATCCTGGAATTACTGTCAATTATGCTGTTGACCAGGTGTTCTTCTCTTTCTTGGCTCTGCTGCATTTGCTGCATCCAGGTTGCCTGAATCCGCTCCATCCTTTCCAGCAGCGTGTCGATGTTGGCAACATGACGTCTCCTGCAAAATGATTTCACACGAGTTGCAGTTAATCACATTTTCACGGCCTAGGCGATCTATATGCGAAAACCAAAACGTGCATGCACGGTTGCTTATTGTTTTTTTGCTACCGTAACTTACTCGGTAATTGCGGAGTTTGAGGTCTGCTGGCGGTATCGGTCTCTGTTTCTTCTGACCCGTCGGCTGCCTCCGTCGCCATCTCCTCCATTTCATCCAAGCCCCCCGCCTCTTGCACAGAAGTGTCTACAAAGAGCACAGCAACATGTTTACATGGCTAATTGTTTTCAACTCACCTAAGGGACTCTCAAAACCGATGTCCACGCCAGAATGGTCGACTTGAGACAAAGGCCTGGGTCCGAGCAGCTCCTCAAGCGTGTTGCCAAACGGACAAGCGACCCGATTGTGGCCACCTGTACTGTTGTTTTTCCTGGCCTGGAAGTAAGTTTTTTTCAAGTGTTTCCACCGAATGCGGATTTGCTCTGGGGTCCGCGTGAAGCCACCTTCTTTCATTTGTTCAGCAACCTTTTTGAAGAGGTCTCCATTTCTGGTTTTTCTCCCGTCCATGTATTTTAAAATGTTCAACTCCTTCAGCAGGGTTAGCATGAGCGCAGACTCGTCGTCTTTCCAAAAATGAACGTTCATCGGAGCTTCTGCCATGTTGCTGCTCTGGTGGTTCTTCTCCTGTTATTATTTTCTTCTTCTGCGACCGGCTTTCTTGTTCCGGGGTCATACACCAGCGCAGGGGTGTGGAGCATGCACACATGCATTGTCTAGTTTAACTCCGAGTAAGGCGTATACATGCCGGAGAAAATCGAATTCCAATCGCATTATCTGGGTGTCTTAATTGGAGTTGGAGAATTCCGATATTAGTCGGAGTAACGCGTTTACATGCACTTCAGTTGTCTAGTTATAGTCGGATTAAGGCAATAATTCGGTTTTTTCAAGTGTCATGTAAACGTACTGACTGTGGAATGGGGGATGGATGCAGGGATAGGGTGAACACTGCCCCCTCCATCAAACCTGTTAAAGAACAGGTTGAAGTTGTAGGCTTTGTCCACATCACCATCCATAACCTGGCTATTCTTCTTTGAATAGCCTGTGATGTTTTTCATTCCCTTCCACAGCTCTCTGATGTTCTGCTGCAGCTTACTCACCACCTTTCTTTTGTAGTCCACCTTTGTCCGTCTCAGTCTCCCCTTCAGCTCATGTTTAGTTAGAAAGATGGTGTGTGATGCAAGTTGTGTCTAATGTAGCCTCTCACTTGTGGTGGAGATGAGGTGGGGCTACAGGGGTTTGGTAAGTTGACACTTCTTTCTTTCTTTCACAGTTCTTTTTATTAATTTTAACATAATTACAAACAAAACATAACAGAAAAAACAAAAACACATTCCCATCCCACAATGAACATCCCTAACCCCTGCTGTCACTCTACAACATTAGACTAGGTCTTATTTATAAGGGTTGTATAACATGTTCACATGTCAAACTGTACACAATCAAAGACTAAAGTTGATACAGAGCACTTAAAACAAAGAGAGAAAGTTAAAACAAGAAGACAGAGTTATAATGAGAAGTTGCACAGAAGCAGTACGGTCGAGCTTGAGATATAAAAAGATAAATGAATAAATAGGTAGAGGGTAAATCAATGAAAATTAAATAAAAATTGAGCTATCTGTTCCTGTATTTGAGTGGAGGGCTCATCAAAGAATGTCAAAAAAGACCTCCACACTTTGAAAAACTTATTTTCAGAACCCCAAAGTGTATATCTGATTTTTTCAAGCTTCAGGTTAAACAGAACATCCCTTATCCATTGAGAAATTGAGGGTGGGGCAGCCTCCTTCCACCTGAGTAATATTAAGCGGCGTGCCAGAATGGTGGTGAAGGCAACGACCCTGTGGCCTCCTGCAGGTAGTTGCATCCCTTCGGGAGCAATTCCAAATATTGACATTAGGGGGTTTGGATGAATTTGTACTTTTAAGACAGTAGACAGAGCCTGGAAAATAGCCTTCCAGTACCCCTCTAACTTAGGACAAAGCCAGAATGTGTGTATCAGCGCTGCATCCGCAGTCTTACACCTGTCACATGTAGGGTCGACTTGTGGATATATCTTGGCCAGTTTAGACTTGCACATGCACCCGGTGAACTACTTTAAACTGAATTAGAGCGTGCCTAGCACACATAGAAGAGGAGTGAACTCTTTCCAATATCCTAGCCCACGTTTCCTCATTAATTGTTATTTGAAGGTCCTGTTCCCATGCTGTTCCAATTCTAACCAGCGAAGAACAATCTAATTTAGAAATTAAGCTGAGTATTGATGAAATTGCACCCTTGTCTGTTGGGTTAAAAGACATAATGTCATCAATGAATTTGCTGGAGGGTTTGTTAGGAAATTGTGGGACAGCACTCCTAACATAATGTCTAATTTGTAGATATCTAAAAAAAAAATGGGAATTGGGTATATTAAATTTCTGTGACAGCTGTTCGAAAGAGGCGAATTTGTTTTCTATGAAAAGGTTGTTGAAACATTTCAGGCCCCTCCCGTGCCACATATTGAAGGATGCGTCCTGTATTGAGGGTGGGAAGAGGTGATTGGATGCTAACGGGCTAGAAAAACACATATCTAGTAGGTTAAAATGTTTCCTGAATTGGGAATAAATTCTAAGTGAGTGACTGACTACAGGGTTAGTACTGAGCATATTCAGTGGTAGAGGCATAGAGGTGCCAATTAAAGCTGGTAATGAAACAGAGCCACAGGCGTAAGTCTCCATCCTTACCCAGCTAGGACTATTCTGGTCTAAATGGTGATAAGTCCAGTATGACACACAATGCAAATTGGAAGCCCAGTAATAAAATCGAAAATTTGGGAGGGCCATACCTCTGTCGTGTTTGGTCTTTGCAGGTAGTCTTTACGCAAACGTGGTCGTTTGCCGCTCCAGATGTATGTGGATATTATTGAGTCTAGTTTTTTAAAATAACTACCAGGGATAAATACAGGCAAGCACTGAAACAGATACAAGTACTTTGGGAGCACACTCATCTTAATTGTACTGACTCTACCAATAAGTGAAATGGGAAGGTGAGACCAATTAGCCAGATCCTGTTTGTATATCCGGTTTGTAATATCAATTTTCCAAAGTTTTGCTTCAAGAGGTCTGTAAAATTCTTTGTTACTGTAACTCCAAGGTAAGTAAAGCTATCTGTAGTTATCTTAAAAGGTAATCTGATATTCTCAATTGCCGCAGTGTCCAGATTTAAAGGCAGCAGCTCACTTTTTTGTAGGTTTAACTTATAACCAGAGATTTCCCCAAACCGCTGTAGCAGATTGAGAATTGATGGAATCGCAGTTTCAGCTTGTGACACATATAGAAGGAGATCATCGGCATAAAGGGACACTTTGTGTTCCATATTTCCCCTGTTTATGCCCGGTATGGAACAGTCAGATCTAATAGCTAGAGCCAGGGGCTCAATGGCCAGGACAAAAAGAAGAGGGCTCAGAGGGCACCCCTGGCGGGTTCCCCGGTGCAGATCAAATGGCATGGAGTACAAATTATTAGTCAGGACCATGGCTGAAGGGCTAGAATATAATAGTTTGATCCATGAAATGAATGTTGGCCCAAAACCAAATCTCCTTAAGGTCTCGAAGAGGTAATCCCATTCTACTCTATCGAATGCCTTCTCTGCATCCATGGAGAGAAAGCATTCTGAAATGGTTTGGCAAGGGGAATACATAATGTTAAACAAGCAGCTGATATTAAAAAAGGAAGGTCTATGTTTGACAAAACCTGTCTGGTCTGGGGATATAATACTAGGAAGAGCGTCCTCCAATTGATGAGCTAGTACTTTGGCTAGTATTTTGTAGTCTGTGTTTAACAGAGAGATGGGTCTGTAGGAACCGCATTCTAAGGGATCTTTATTCTTTTTTGCCAATAGTGTAATACAGGCCTGCTTGAGGGTGGTTGGGAGAGATTCTGATTCCAGTGAATCAGAATACATGGTTGCCGGGGTCACGTGACGATGGCTGGCTGAAGGCTGTGTCTTTGCAGAGCTCCCGCTCTGGTCCCGATATTTTTCAGCCTAAAAGCACCTTATACCAACCTGACGCTACTCTAACGATATTATAACATGGCAAATAAACTTGGCAGTCAGTCTCAGAGAGAAAGACCGGCTAATTTGAGGCAAACAACCCAGTCGAAGATTACGGAGCCTAGCATGGTACTTCCTCTCCGGCAGCTAGCAAGACGGGAGCTAGCGGCATGGACATGTCCGAACTGGTGCGGGAAGTTACTCAAAACATAAGTGAAATTATGGAGCAGAAGTTTTCAAAACTAACCGACACTTTGGATAGAATCGCCGGCAGCCTGGAAGGTCAGGCTAAACGCATCACTGAAGCTGAACAGCGGGTCTCCGCCGTGGAGGATCAGGTCGCCACCCTCGAGCTCCGTCTTTCACAGGTGGAGGACAAGCAGGTGACCATGGCCGAGCAGACAGACGACGCGGAGAACCGTAGCAGACGCGACAACATACGGATCTTAAATTTGAAGGAAGGCACAGAGGGTGAAAATCCTCTGGAGTTCTTTGAATCCTGGCTACCAACGTTGCTTGGTTTGATGGACCGCGCGCATCGGACCGCCGGACCGAGGAGTGACCGACCCAGACCGGTGATCATCAAACTCCACAACTCCCGGGACAAGCCTTGGATCTTAGCAGCCGCAAGAAAGGCGAAAAACCTGGAACATGGGGGGTCGCGCATCTTCATCCATCAGGACCTGTCCAGCGCGGTTCGGCTGAAGCGTTGCTCCTATAATGATGTGGTTCGAAAGTTTATAGACAAGGACATTAGATTCATGATGCGGTTTCCAGCCAGGCTTGTGATACAGCATAACGGGACGGAGCGCAGTTTCAACGACGCAGAGGAGGCTCTGCGTTTTCTGGCCACGCTTGACTGACCATACTGTCTTTGTGCTCCTCTGTTTTTCTTGTTTACATCCTTGGTGGTTACTTTATCATACACCGAATAGTTAGAGAGTTAATGTAATTTTAGGCACATGGATCTGTGTTCGACAGAGGTGCGGACACTACTGAATGTTCAGGTGCTATTTAATTATATTGTTGCCAAATTGGGATTGGAGCGGGGGTCTTTTTTTGGGGGGGAGGATTTTGTGTTCTTTTCTCTCTCGTGCCCTCTCTATAGTGATGGCCCCCTTTAGCATCACGTCCCCTTGTAAGACCCCATGGGTATTTGAGACCTACTGGTCACATTTGAGTTTGTTTTTCTGTTTTGGGTGGGTTCTGGTTCCTCTTAGTGTGCGGTCGTCGTTTGGGGACAACCTCTTTTTTCACATGACAGCTTTATTTTCTTTTCTGTTCTTTTCAGTGTCTAAGAGCTACAGGTTTTTGTGGACACCAATATTCATGTACATGGGAAATACATCCTTAAGATGAGTGTCACTAAATGTATTATATGGAATGTAAAGGGAATTAATAATGCAGTTAAAAGACGTAAAATTCTCTCATCCCTCAAAAAGGAAGCGGCCCAGATAGCTTTTATACAAGAGACCCACTTAAGTGACCTTGAACATGTGAAATTAAGAAGAGACTGGGTGGGTCAAGTTTTCTATTCTTCTTTTAATTCCAAAAGTAGGGGGGTGGCGATCTTGCTACATAAAAGGCTGCCTTTTACACTTGAAAAATGCATAAAGGATCACGAAGGAAGATATGTAATAATTTCAGGTTTCTTACATGGGGAAAGGCTTATTCTGGGGTGCAATATATTCCCCCAATACATTTGAGGCTTCTTTCTATTCCAAATTGATGGCTGATTTGTCTTCCAGTACATCACCTCTCATAGTTCTGGGCGGGGACCTGAATGCCTGTCTGGAGCCAGAGCTGGACCAGTGTCCCGGGAAATCCACACGTCCATCTAGAATGGCAGTAGCCACCAAGGCGCTATGCTGTGATTTAAATTTATTTGACGCTTGGAGAATATTCAGATTCAGATTCAGATTCAGAATACTTTATTAATCCCGGGGGGGAAATTGTTTTTGTTCCAATGCTCCGTGCAAAGTAGAAATAGAAATACAGCATGAATGGAAACAAGAGATAAAGATGAAGATATAAATAAGATACTAAAATAGACAATGAAATAAGTAAAATAAATATTAAAGTAGACATT
>NC_065527.1:36068717-36084909 GCF_006386435.1 Epinephelus moara | reverse complement strand
CCCCGGTGTGCTTTCCTCCAAAGTTCAGCAGGTATATCCTCCCTCACCGTAGCCAAGCCGGCCGGCTTCAGCTCCATCAGCTGATCCCTGGAGTAAACAATGCGGTGTTGCTGAGCGACGGTCGAGTGGCAGAGTAAAAGGAGCGTTTCCACCATGAGCGAAACAACAAAAACTCTCCACACAAGCATGATTAGAGAGGACGTAGCTTAATAAATAACTAAAGTAAAAACAGAAGAAGTAAGATAAAGAAGAGAGGAAAAAAGTTGAAAACAAAGTTAAAGTAAGCAGGAGCGACTGGAACAGGCTGCATACACTGTGGCGCATGCGCACTAGTCTAGTCTTGAATCCAAAAATGAAGGATTACACATTTTTCTCCCGTCCACATAACTCATTTTCAAGGATTGATTATTTTCTTACCTCAAGACAAGCATTGGATAGAGTTAGAACATGTGGTATAAAAACCATGGCACTCTCTGATCATTCTCTTGTTGGTCTGGAACTAACACCTCCTTACTATGACCCTGCCACACGTCACTGGTGGCTCAACCCCTCCCACCTTTGTATCTATGTTAGAAGAACAACTGGTGCTCTTTTTCTCTACAAATGATACATCTGAGGTTTCAGCATCTACATTATGGGAGACAGCGAAAGCCTATATAAGGGGAGTTATTATATCTTACACCTCAGCTAAAAGGAAAGAAACGCTCAGACAACAATTAGAGCTTGAATCCCAAATATCTGTCCTAGAAAGGGAGTTTAAACAGTCCCTCTCTAAATCATCTCGGCTGAAGCTGGATGCAGCCTGCTCTGCCCTTGATAACCTTCTTACGCAAAAAGCAGAAACTGCAATTTTCTATGCTAGGCACCGATTATTTGAGTCTGCTAATAAACCAGGGAGACTCCTGGCTCGTCTGGCAAGGGGCAGGGTTGAGTCTAATGTCATCCCATCATTGAAAGGTGATAAAGGAGTTAAATTTTTTGAAAATAAACATCTGGTTAATATCATGAAATGTTTTTATCAAAATTTGTACTCTCCAGAAAGCCTGAATGACACTGGGGACCAGGCCAGATTTTTGAACCATATAGATCTCCCAACACTGTCAGCTGAGAGCAGGGACCTTCTTTGCCATCCGGTCACTAAAAAGGAGGTTTTTGAAACAATTAAATCTTTACCAGGTGGGAAAGCTCCAGGTCCCGATGGATTCTGCCCAGAATTTTATAAGAAAATGGCCAAATTGGTGGTGGACCCACTTACCAGAATGTATACAGAGTCCTTTGAACGTGGCACATTACCGCCAACACTCAATTTGGCCAATATATCACTTATTTTAAAGAAGGGCAAACCCTCAGACTGCTGCTCGTCATATAGGCCAATAAGCCTGATCGGGGTTGACTGTAATGCTATCTAAACTCCTTGCCAGGAGATTGGAGGTTCATCTTCCAGCTCTCATTAAGGCTGATCAGACAGGTTTTATCAGGAACAGGTTCTCACACACTAATGTTAGGCGCCTATTTAATGTGATTCAACATGCAAACTGTACTCAAGAGAGAATTTTATGTGTAGCTTTAGATGCAGCTAAAGCATTTGATAGAGTGGAATTTGAATATTTGTTTGAAGTTCTTCAGAGGTTTGGACTTGGGCCTGAATTTATTAAGTAGGTTAGGCTGCTCTATAGCGCCCCCATGGCAAGAGTGCTGGTTAATGGCATTGCCTCTGAGGCCTTTCATCTTGGTCGAGGCACGAGGCAGGGCTGCCCCTTGTCCCCTCTGCTATTTGCTTTGGCCATCGAGCCATTAGCTGAGGCAATAAGGTGTGCAGATAACATTTTTGGTGTCAATCTCTGTGGAACTGTTCATAAACTGGCACTTTATGCTGATGATGTTATTCTCTTTTTGACTCAGCCTGAATCTTCTGTCCCAGCCCTCATCTCCACTATACAATTATTTGGCAAGTTCTCAGGTTACAAAATTAATTTCGACAAATCTGAAGCGCTGCCGTTGGTTGACTTTGGGGATAAGGGTGCAATACCCAATTTTCTCTTTAAATGGTCTGATTCTGGTTTCACATATTTAGGTGTTAAGATCTCTGCCAACCTAAACAACCTGTGTAAGCTAAATTTTCTCCCCATTTTGTCTTCAATTAAAAGTGACTTACTCAGGTGGTTTGACCTCCCCCTCTCCTGGATGGGTAGAGTGAGTTTAATCAAAATGAATGTTCTCCCGAGAATCCTGTACCCAATGCAGATGCTCCCTTTGAGGATAAATAATTCTGTTTTCTCTGATATTGATAAAGCTATTTCAAAATTTATCTGGCATGGGAAGAAACCGCGTCTCAGTTTGAAAACGCTGCGGCTGCCCAGGGAGAGTGGGGGTCTTTCATTGCCTGACTTTAAACTTTATAATTGGGCATGTCATATGCGTACAGTGTTTGGGTGGCTGAAACATTTTATGGATCCTACACAGGAAACCCACATTGATGCTTGGCACTGCCCCTTGTTGTCTCCACTTAGCCTTGTTGTTAATGAGAAGTCTTTGCTCCCAGTCAAGGTCAAAAACAGTCCCATTATGATGAACACAATCAGAACATGGGAGAGGATTGTTAAGCCCACTCAAAGTAAAGGTCCCTCACCAGCCCTTCACCCTATTATTCAGAATAAGGCCTTTCCCCCAGGACTTGATACAAATATATTCCAGTGCTGGTATGATCATGGTATTAAAATTGTTGGAGATTTGTTTGAGAGGGATGAACTGTTGTCTTTCGAACAAATAAGGGCCAAATTTGGTGTACCATCTCAACATTTTTATGGCTACCTCCAGGTCAGACATTTTATTAATAGCCTAGGTCTCACTGAAGCCCAGCCAATAACCTCAGCTATTGACTCATTTTTGTTACAATGTCAACATAACAAGAAAATTATTTCCCATTTCTATAGGAAACTACAGTCCCTCAATCTATGTAATATTGATAAAATTAAAGGTTTATGGCACAGGGACTTGGCAACTGAGTTTGGAGAGGAAGCATGGTCAGATGCAATAGCATCAATAGGCAAGATCTTTTTATGCAACAGACTAACTGAGAGCCAGTATAGGATCCTTCATAGATTACAACGCACGCCCCAGTCCTTGAACTCTTTCTATCCTGAAATCTCTCCCCTGTGTAGTAAATGCAAGCAGGAGGTTGGGTCTTACATACATTGCATCTGGCGCTGCCCTTTGATATTTAAATTTTGGGAAAAAGTCTCACAGGAAATTAACTTAATTTTTGTTAAGAACATACAAATAGATCCTGGTTTNTAATGCTCTTTCTCAAGTGTTGATTTTGTTTTATTGATATGGCTGCACAGTCCCTGTTCCATGTATAATGTCTAAACTGTAAACTCTCTTAGAACTTTCCATGTAAGGTCCATTACAGTATTGTTATTCTTGTGTTTGTTTTATTTCTACCTGTATTTTCCTTATTTTATTTTATTTTATTTTTTTTGCCTCTCTTTCCATATGTCATTCAGTCTGTGATATGTTTTTACTTGCCTCTGCTGTCATGTATGTTCTCTGTTCTGTGTCTGTTTAAAAATGAATAAAATATTGGATAAAAAAAAAAAAAAAAAAGAATACATGGTTGCCAAGATAGGGGTTAACTGTGTAGAGAATGTTGCATAGAATTCAGTTGGCAAGCCATCCGGGCCCAGCGATTTTCGGGTTTGTAATGATTTAATTGCTTCTGTTATTTCTTGTTGTGTTACTGGTTTATCCAAATCAGAGACCTGACCTGGGGACAGAGTTGGGATATGTAGATCTTTAAAAAAGTTTTGCATGGCATCAACATTAGAGGAATTGTTAGAGGTGTACAATTTGACATAATACTCTTTAAAGATATTATTTATTTCTTGTTGGTCTGTAGTAACATTGCCTTCCTGAGAAGGCACCCCATTGATAACTTGTTTAGCTCTGGTGCCCTTTAGTTGTCTGGCCAAGATTTCCCCTGCCTTCTCACCATGTTCATACTGAGTACTTTTGTTCCTGAGCAACAGATTTTCTATGGAGTATGAGGACACAAGGTCATATTCTGCTTTGAGTTTCAAACACTCCTTATATAGGTCTGGGGATGGAGATTGTGCGTATTTTTTATCCAGTTCAGCTATTTGTTTATCCAGATTTAATTGTTTTGCTTCAGAGTTCTTTTTCTTATTAGCCATAAAAGATATGGTCTGACCTCTTAGATATGCTTTAGTGCCTCCCAGACAGTTGAAACAGAAACATCTGGGGTCATATTGATTTCTAAAAATAAGGGAATTTGCTCTGACAAAAATTTCACAAAATCTTCATCCGCTAATAGAAGGGAGTTTAACCTCCAGTTTCTTCTAGTGACCCTTGCTTCGGGTAGGTTCACTTTCAATTCGAGTGGGGCATGGTCAGATATTACAATCATCTGGTATTCACACGAGCGGATGTGGGGGGTCAATTTATTGTCAGTAAAAAAGTAATCAATTCTGCTGTATGTATGGTGTACATGAGAAAGGAAGGAGTACTCCCTGCTTTTTTGATGTAAAAAACTCCATATATCAGAGATGCCAAATTCTGAGAGAAAGGATTGTATGTAGGTAGCCGATTTGGACGCCACATATCCCAGTCTGGTTGATGACCTGTCCATCCCAGGGTCCAAACAAAGATTAAAATCTCCCCCCATGATGAGCAGGTGTGAATTTAGGTCAGGAAGTAATTTGATGAGGCGATGAAAAAACTGGACATCGTCAAAGTTGGGAGCATATATATTAGCCAGTATAACCTTAGTGTTGTAAAGTTGGCCCACAACAATAATGTAGCGTCCATTTGGATCTACTATGGAGTCAGAAGGCATAAAGGATACATCTTTATTTATCAAAATAGCAACACCTCTCGCCTTGGCCTGAAAGGAGGAATGGAAGAGCTGCCCCACCCACCCACACTTTAGACGGGAACTGTCTGACCCTTGGAGATGAGTTTCCTGAAGAAAAGCGATTCCTGCTCTCAAATGTTTTAGATGTGTTAGTGCTTTTTTCTTCTTAACTGGGTGGTTCAGGCCCTTGATGTTCCAACTAACAAAATTAAGGTCACGGTTCATACTACTTCTGCGAGTGGTAGGTCATAAAAAGACAGTTATGCTTCAGGCAGGCATTGTTGTGCAAATAAAGTTTAAGATAGCTAGTCAAATAAAAAAAGTAAACATCAATGTGACTATGAGTGACAGCGGAACAGCACACCCCTTTCCCAACCCCTAAGGTGAAACTAGCTGTTAAAACTAACAACACACCTTCCCTAACTAACTTAAAGACTTCCAGATTGCTACTCTTCACTAACATGAACCTCTATTGTCCCATGGTTAGTATGTGGGTTTCCCCACCTTATAAAGAAAAGAAGACTAGACGTGAACAGAAAAAACTGGATGTAAATGAAAGGAGGTATACTGTAAATTATAACCAACCAGTGGGAGTTGGCACATTGCAGAGGGTGCCCTGGCCCAACACCTGCTAATGTGTGCTCACCTTTCTCTCTGATAACGTAATGTGTGCTCAACTTATTTCTGATCCAGATGTTAAAGGGGTTTTTTTGGGGAGTTTTTCCTTATCCGCTGTGAGGGTCCAAAGGACAGAGGGATGTTGTATGCTGTAAAGCCCTGTGAGGCAAATTGTGATTTGTGATATTGGGCTTTATAAGTAAAATTGAATTGACTGATTGAGTTACTAGTCCAAAATCTTAACAATATAAAATGGATTCCCCATTATACATATCTATGCGCAGTCAAGACAGAGTAATATCAACAGTGTTAAAAGTTGAGGTAATATGTCATAATCAAATCCTCCAAATTTAGCTGGCATGGAATTTGTAAATACAAATCTAAATTAAGCAAGTAGAAATAAGAAAAGGTAAACCGTGAAATACAAATAAACCAGCGAGATTGCCAATCTGAAAACGTATACATACCACAAAGTAAGTAGATGATAAATAAAAATAAAAAATGGATTTAAAAAAAAATAAAAATAAAAATAAATAAAGAGGAGTATAATGCCCCTTATATGTGTATGTTAAGTAAAAAATAATGTTAGTGCAATCAGGGGCATGTAGTAAGCAATATTGAAAGTTGAAATAGTAACAGCTATAATCGAACCTTACACACTTTAACCAAGCTGCAACTTATAATCAGTAAACGTTGATAATACTAATAGTTATGAAGAGTCACTGAACGCCTGAATAAACTTGTCCGCCTCTCCCACTGACCCGAGCCAAATGCGGGTGCCGTCGGTCTGTGTGATGCGGAGTCTGGCCAGGTAGAGCAGGGAGGGTTTCAGTCCCATCTTGTACAGGGAGGACATCACAGTTCTGTATTCCCTCCGTTGGTTCACCACCTCTGGCGAGTAGTCCTCATATACCCTGAATGTGTGTCCCTGGTACTTAAGTGCATCTCTCTTCCTGGCCTCCCGGATCAGCAGTTCTTTGCTCTGGAAGCAGTGAAAGCAGAGCAGGACGTGCCGGGGCCTGCCCCCGGGACCAGGTCGGGGAGCCAGGCTGCGGTGAGCCCAGTCCAGCTCCGGGGCAGAGGAAAACACTTCTTCACCGAGGACTTCCTTCAGTAACTGGGAGAAAAACTTGGTGGGTTGGGGCCCTTCGATCCCCTCGGGCAGGCCGAGAGCCGGACATTACTCCTCCTATTCCTCCCCTCAAGGTCGGTTAACTTAACTTTTAGCCTCTGGTTGTCAGCCTGTAGCAAGTCGCAGGAGGCCTCCACCTTCTCCAGCCACTGGTGGAGGGACGCCGCATTTTCCTCCAAGGATGTTAATCTGTGGCCGTGTTCGGTGGCTGTCTCCTGAAGTCCGTCCAGTTTTTCATTCAGTTCTTTAAAGGATGATTTGAGCTCAGAAAGCAGTGCTAGCCTGTGGTCGGCTAATACCGAAACTAGCTCCGATTTGCTAACGGCAGTTTCGGCTTCTGACTTCTCACTCGGTTTAACAGGTTTGGGAGCCATTATCACTAATTAAGCGTATTAAGAAATGTTGTCCAAGTGATGAGGAGAGTCATCAACGGTTGTCCAGTATTTAAGTACAGGTGGGGTGTGTTTAAAGATAAATACAGCGGGAGCTCGAGGTGAATGCATTTCTACTCCATGCGCCGTCAACCGGAAGTCTGACACTTCTTTCTAACTCCTCATTTCCAGATATTTTTACTTTTCAAACTTGTTGTCTGCAGCCCCCAACGACTCAAATGACATCAACGGAGGACCTTTATCAGACATCACACAGCTCCCTCTGGAGCAACAAATAGCTTTTTATGACATTTTTCTCACATGTGGTAAAAGAGATAAGATATTTCAACTAATTTATTTTAATTCCATCATACTCAAAACTTCTTCAAATAAATGGCAACTGACTGAAACACTTTAATGTAAAAACTTCTTTATTTAAGCGTTATCCTAGGTTGGCAACCTTCGTTATCAAAAGATCCATTTTTGACCAAAAATAATTTTAAAAAATCTATCTGGAGCTGCACATATTAAGCCTTATAGTGAAGGTAACACGGCCTATTAAATCTAAATTAGCCTGTTAACATTACAGATAGGTCTAATTGAGCATTCACTGATATATTTTACCACCAGGTAGCACTGCAGTGAGCTATTTATGATTATTTGGGACTTTAACTTTGCAGAGTTGGTGGTAAAAGCAAACGGATCTCTTCATGCACAGTTACATTCTGTTTTCTTCCAAAACTTTTCCTTCTTTGGATGTGGAATCCATAACTAGCCAAGCTGGGGATACTCAAGACTACTGTAGCCACTGATATTGAGATCTGGCAAAATGTAAAGGAAAAGGAGCTGGGCTGAACACAATTGATGCATATTTTAATTGCCAAAATGTTTAAAAAAAAATTATTTTTTTATTGGGTGTATAGGCTACACATTTTTACAATTGGAGAGTGTCAGAATCACTTTAGGCCTACAGCACTGATAAATGAAAATGAAAATGTTAATGTTAGGAAATAACAGTTATTAATTTCCTCTTTTTTTTCATAGTGAAAGCGGAAGGGAGCCACTGGAGAGGGGCTAAAGAGCCGCATGTGGCTGCTTACCCCTGCACTAACCCCATTAATCATTTTTTAGAGTGATAGGCTAGTAGCCTACTCCCCAAAACCCCTAAACCCACTGATGTGAAATATCACTCCTCGCTAGAGTTCCCCTTTAAGAGTCCATCTAATTCATTTTTCACTATGGTTGAGAATTATATCGATATTATATCAAGATCACGATATAAGACTAGATGTCGTCTTAGATTTTGGACACTGTAATACGGTAAGTGTCAGCTGGTCTATTATTTGCCTTTACCCACTTAGTAATTGTATCCACATTACTGATGATTATTTTTCAAAAATGTCATTGTGTAAATATTTTATGAAAGCACCAACAGTCAACCCCACCGCATCATCGCAATATCAATATTGAGGTATTTGGTCAAAAATATTGTGATATTTGATTTTCTCCATATCACCCAGCGCTACTTTTTAGTTGCCTTGTTTTCATTTTGTCTTTGCGTCTCAACTTCCTGTTTGATTAGTAATTATGAAGCAAGGCCAATGTAACTGAATTGACATTAAAAAATCAGTCAATAGAATATATTTTGTATGATCAGTATAGAATATGTTTCTTTGTGAACACTTCTCTTGCCTGTTTGGCCTAAAAAGTCAGTGATGTAGCAACTACAGTGCATCAACTTCACATCAGCTACAATGGAAAGTCAAAGAACACAACATTAAAGCCAAACTTTGATCAGACACGTCTTGTTGCCTCCATCCATACATCAACTTACAGTCAGTGACAAATGGCTGCGCTCCCCATCTGTTTGTCCACAGCCTGTGGTGTCTTTAGCTCAGCCTCAAGCTGGAAGCTGTCTCAGTGCAGACAGCTCACCACGATGAGTGGCATATAAAGTGCAGCCCGAAGGTGAAAAACTGCATATTCTATCTTATAGAGTAATTATTCATGCTGAATATGTGCTGTCCTCCCTCACATCCAGTCTGGCAAACAGCCTGTAATTGCATATACCCTGCTGGGGAATCCATGGGAAGCAAACAGCCATAAGAGAAATTCTAGTTTAACAAAACCATTTCATAACCATCAATAACCATATTATTGTAATATATGGGTTACCCACTGGAGAGTAAATGTAATATGCTATGATATTTCCTTTTCACTCCCTTTCAGGAGGTCAGAGGTCACCTTCAGAGCTGTGTGGACGGCTGTGAAACTACTATTGTAGAAAAACATGGTGAAGCCTTGTGCTAACCCCTTCTCACTCCCAGGTCATCATATACCGACACTTAGTCATACCCCTCAGTGTGTGATACCGGCGTACAGCTGAAAGTACTGCTGTGCCTGAGCCTCTGGCTCTCAATTCTCCAGTTACACACCAAGTATGCAGGTAAGCACTCCCACTGGTTTACATGTACATGCTGATGAAACACACACACACACGTACACACATGCACGTACACACACACACACACACACACACACACACACACACACACACACACACACACACACACGTATGTACGTACACACACACACACACACACACACACTCACACTGAAACGTCGTGGCAGGAAAACACCACACAGCCAACAGGCAGACGGAAACCAGAGACGTAGAGGCAGAACTCATGGTCGGGGACAGAAGGCTGGTGAGTTTACCGGGAAACAAGACAACGTAGACAGGTCAGAGGCAGGCAGGTGTCGGTAACAGGGAATCAAGCGAGTGTGTGTGCTGGAGAGGCTTATATACCATGCTGGTTGGCTGATGAAATTTACCAGGGGCAGGTGAGGGAAAGAAGCAGACTGTGACATTATTAAGTGTTACGGTAAGAACATACAATAAATACTTTAGGCACAAACACATTTAGACAAAAAATAAATCATAGAAATTAACATTAAACAAAAGAAAATAATTGTTACATGGTGTTAAGTAATATTTTTTTGAAACAATTTCATTTAAAATAATGTCGTATTGTAACTGAATTAGCTAATTTTACATATCTCAACACTGAGACCAAAGTTGTGGGACAGTGTTTGGATCCATAAAATGCTAAATAAATTTTATTAAATCACAATATTTATTTGTAATGTTTTGTGTCAAGATGTGTAATAATGTTGTGTATATATTTATCAAGCATCACATGAAAAATTCTAAATCCAAAATTTCACTGCTGGGACATAAAAATGCCTGCAGTTGCAGAAACACTCAAAAACAAGTAAATCACAAGCCTTAATATCCTGTAAAGAATTTTCTTTTAATGGCCACCACTGAGACAAACATTTTTTTTAAAGAGATGTTGGTAGCTCTCACATTAATATAAGTACAGTAAGAGTTTTGTGGGAGCCAGCATCTAGTGGTTTTAGGGGAAGTCCACCTTAAGTGCACCAGAAAGTGGCACACCAACTATCATTTGCATGTCCTTGTAAAGCAGGTGGTTCTGCAAGCCTGTAGACGTAGTGATTACTTGCACTCTTAAGACTCAGACACACTAAACTGACATCAAAGAACAAGTGGCGACGAAGGCAGACTGTTGGGTAGCCTCATGCCGCCTCTGTGTCTTGGCCAGAAAGATTCACTGGAACACACTGCAGAGACTACAGCCAAGGGCCATCTTGTATGTTCTGCACCTGCATGAGAAGTAATAACTCTTCACACCACCAGGCAGTGGTAATCTGTGTTCATCATTGAAAAAGGAAAACTAAAAGCCTGAAAGGACAGATTCAAGTTGCTAGTTAGCACATTAACAAACAGAAAGAACACAGGATATTTACCATGCACTAGCAAACAATAACACAAACAATTACAAGTCGTTTCTGCGAAAGAGCTCAATGACTAAAAACATAATCTTGCCTTATCAAACACATTTGTTTTGATCTCACTCCCTCTTAAATTTAACCATTTGATTGCTTTCCTCACTTCTGTTTTTCTCCTTGTGTACTGAGCTGAACTGCCAATCAGAATGATTTCATTCACAGGTAAGGCTCCACTGTTGATTCAACATGCTGAATCAGCTGATAAATAGCCAACAACTGCTAAACAGTGCCAATTGTACGGGACACACCACAAAAACTAGGGCGAGAGACACTCACCAACAGCCCAATGGCCAATTATCAGCTTGGTGTGTCACACCTCTTCCTAACATACAGCAAGCAAGCAAACTCAAACTCAAATAAGCGAAAAAAATTGCCCAGATAGACCTCAAGCAACAATATTCAGAGAGCCTAAGGAGCCCTGATCAAGCAGTTTGCTGTTGCTCTCAAAAGGTTGGAGGAGCCCAAAACTTGGTAAAAAAAAAGATCCAGGGCAAGGGGTTTTTCAAGCAAACAACACATTGCTTAGCCTGTTTGTGGACTCAAGGAGTAGGTTAGAACGTCTTCATTGGGAAAAACTAAAACAGTTTGATGTTTGCTCATTCACATCATGTCCAGACAGGAAGAGGTGTCAGGGCACCTCTAACTAGACAGAATGAAACAAAATACAGTTAATTATTCTGTCCACTCTTGTACCATCCATTCCTCTTTTGTGAAACAGGTACTCTAGCAGAGCATAATATTACTCTGGACAGTAGAAGCCAGCTTATAGGACAGCTTCTTCCAATTTTTTTTCACTCTTCAGCTCCCTCTATTCCCTCAGAGGTCAGTACTGTCATGGCAGTTGAACTCTACACAAATTTACCTTACACTTCTGTGAGTGAATACAGGGATTCCATTGAAATTATGTGATTTTGTTAGGATAATTTGCTGTTAGTGCCCTATGGCACTACCACTGCATTAACGTTTCGCTGCAGTGGCTCCTGTTTGGATGGGATTCAGTATCTTTGCCATGTGCACTTTGGTAGAATGAATGGATCATTGGTTTCCTCCGCTTAAAGGCCCAGTCTCTGACCACAGGACCACCTTAAAATATAAATTTTCCCTCCTGATGACAACATTTTTATGGCAACATTAACCCTCGGGATGCAAACAGCCTGAGATGTGAGCAAAGAGATCGACCTCAATTCTGTTCATTTAGCCCTCAACTCTAAATGTCAGGCATTTGCATAAATCAGTGTGTGATTTATCATCACATCACATAATCCATTCAGGCTGGATATCCTGCCAACACTTTTCATCTTTATGAATGAAAAAAGCTCACTGTGGAGATTCGGCGCATCCCCGCTCCAGGTGGACGGTGGGCGGGGCGCTGTTGTTGTTAGCCTCCCTGGAGCTGCTAGCCGACTGTGGAGCTTCGGCGCATCCTCGCTCCAGGTGGACGGCGGGCGGGGCGCTGTTGTTGTTAGCCTCCCTGGAGCTGTTAGCCCACTGTGGAGCTTCGGCGCATCCCCGCTCCCGTTGTCGGATTTCATGGGAACACCAAGGATGGTAAGATGAGGGCAGTTGAGTTGATTTGCACGCTATTTGTTGTTATAATATGCTGGGCTAGCTGCGTTAGCTGCCTCACCTGAGTTAGCTGCACTAGCTGCGTGGTGTTGACACACTCAGGCTGAGGTTGCTTTTTTTCAAATCTTTCTCATCATCTTTCTAAACTAGACCATGGCTTTAAGGTTCATAATAAAATGTTCTGAAAGCAGATGTATTGGGTTACAAACAACAGGAGGTGATATCATTAATTCACAGGAGGAATCGATAAGGGAATCGATAAAGAATCGGATCGATAAGCAGAATCGATAACAGCATTGATATCGATAAAATCCTATTAATTCCCATCCCTAATAATGACTTAACAACATGATGACACGTTGTGACAGCCTGTGAGCCAGGTGCCCGACGTACCCCCCGGACACACCCATTTACACACCCACTACTCACTGATTTGTCCATGGTTCGCGGCTTCATTCAAAATAATCTGCTTCCGTGTTCAGTCCTGGTACTCTGTGAGAGGAGTCGCTGCAGCAGCATGCAGCAGGAGACTGAACCACGCAGGAGGAGGAATAAACCCATGGTGAGACCTTTTCTTACTGGTTATGTGTGACAAACCATCTGACAAACCATCATCCTATGATCAGGCTGCTCACTACTTAATATTGACTCACTACTTCTAGCTCCGTATCGCTCCGGCTGTTAGCTGACGTCACCATCTGCGGAGTCAGTCTAAAGCCACCAGCAGAAGGAAAATCCGGACCGGATTACGCACTGACTGATGTGACTGACGACCGTGAGTGAATGATTTTGTGTTGACTCAAAAGTAATGCTTTTGTTTTGTACTGTATATCTTGTTCTTCAGGAAAACCTGAATTGGATTCTTTTTTTTGGGGGGGGGGGGGGGCACTGGAGATGAACTGTGAATTAACCCTAAATGAACTGTGAATGTTCTACAACGGTGGAGAGTTTCTGAATACACTGGATATGCAATGAAATATTGTGTTTGTGTTATTGTTTCATGCTGGGTTATTTATTTATTTATTCAATGTTGAGGGTGCATATTTTGAGTGTGTGTCCTGGTGTGTGTGTTTGACTGAAACAAACAGACAAACAAAAACAATCCTAAATGTCAGGAGGGATACCTGACTGGCACCCCTTAAAAACCAATCTCTCAAGTCAAACCGTCACAATGTAAGACAGAAGCCTTAGCTTAATGCTGCAATAGAATGAATGCTCTATCTATTATGCTTCTTATTTTAGATCTAAAGGCCTATGTTCAGGATTATGCAAACCATGATCTCCCGCAGGTGGGTGGTGCAGTGGTTAGCATTGTCGCCTCACAGCAAGAGGGTTCCTGGTTCGAACCCAGGGTTGGGGAACCCTTCTGTGTAAACAGACAGTTTGCATGTTCTCCCTGTGTCAGCGTGGGTTTTCTCCGGGTACTCTGGCTTCCTCCCACAATCCAAAGACATGCAGGTTAGGTTAACTGGAGACTCTAAATTGCCTGTAGGTGTGAATATGAGCGTGAATGGTTGTATGGTGACCTGTCCAGGGTGTACCCTGCCTCTCGCCCAATGTCAGCCAGGATACGCTTCAGCCCCCCCCGCGGCCCCTAACAGGATAAGCAGTTATGGAGAATGAATGAATGAATGATTTCCTACAGTCATTACAGGGAAATACCAGCATAATCTGGCAAATTACTACGTTTGCAGTGCAAGGTAACATTGGGTCACAATGCGATGATGGGGAAGTTGGAAGACAGCTTTCTGCTGCAATAGAATGAATGTTCTATCTATTATGGTTTTCTTTTTACAGGATTATGCAAACAATTACCATTATGGGGAAATGCTGGCGTAATTAGGCAAAATACCACATTTGCACAGCACATAAACTAACATAAACTAACATGAGATGATGATGGGGAAGACAGAAGCCTTCACCTCTTGCTGCTAAAAGAAGGAATGCTCTAGCTATTATGTTTTTATTTTAGATGTATATATTCACAGGATTATGCAAACAATAATCTCCTGCGGCGATTACGAGGAAATACTGGCATAGTTACGGCAAAATACCACCTTTGCACTGCAAGGTTATGTAAAGTCATGATGTGATGACGTGAAAGAGAGACGCCTAGCTTTTTTACTGCAATAGAATGAATGCTCTATCTGTTATGTTTTTCATTTTAGATCGATTTATATGCAGGATCATACAAACAGCAACATCTTCAACAGGCATGACTGGGAAATACCAAGTTTGCATGGCACACAGGGGTGAGGGGGAAGACAGAGGCTTTACTGTAGCTTTCAGTTGCTAAAAGAATAAATAAATAAATCCTTCACCTTTTATGGTTTTTATTTCTGATCTATACAAATAGAATAATGCAAACAATGATCTCTTGTGGCCATATGCAGGTCTGTTTTGAAAGGTCAACTGCCAGCTGATATGTGTTTTCATGCAGGTGATGGGAGACGAAACGTGGACTGTGGATCACTTACACTGGAGGCACAATAGGAAGGGATTTCTTTCATTCTTTCATTTATAACGCTACAACCATTTCATTGTATATTGTATATATTTCAGATTGTCTACTTTACTATTTTATTATTTATTTTTATTTTATTGTCTACTTTAATATTTTATTTTATTTTATTTTATTTTAATGTCTACTTTAATATTTTATTTTATTTATTTCATTGNCGCCCATCCGCGTCTACGCCCACCTGGACAAGCCGGTGAGCACTGTGAGGGTCATGTTTTTTGACTTCTCTAGCGCGTTCAACACCATCTGTCCAAGCTGACAGCAATGCAGGTGGATGCCCCCCTGGTGTCCTGGATTGTAGACTACTTGACTGGCAGACCACAGTATGTGCGTTTGCAACGCTGTGTGTCAGACAGAGTGGTCAGCAATACCGGGGCCCCGCAGGGGACTGTCCTCTCTCCCTTCCTCTTCACCCTCTACACCACTGACTTCAGCTATTGCACTGAGACCTGCCATCTTCAGAAGTTTTCTGATGACTCTGCTATAGTTGGATGTATCACCAAGGGTGATGAGGATGAGTATAGGGCTGTTTTGGATAACTTTGTCACATGGAGTGAGCAGAACCATCTGCAGCTCAACGTGGCAAAGACAAAGGAACTGGCTGTGGATCTGAGGAGGACCAAGACACTGGTGACCCCTGTTTCCATCCAGGGGGGTCAGTGTGGACATTGTAGAGGACTATAAGTACCTGGGGGTACACATTGACAATAAACTGGACTGGGCAAAGAACACTAATGCTCTCTACAGGAAGGGCCAGAGTCGTCTCTTTTCTTCTTTTTCTGAGGCGACTGAGGTCCTTCAACATCTGCAAGACTATGCTCAGGATTTTCTATGAGTCTGTGGTGGCCAGTGCTATCCTTCAGGATTTTCTATGAGTCTGTGGTGGCCAGTGCTATCCTCAATGCTGTTGTGTGCTGGGGCAGCAGGCTGAGGGTGGCGGACACCAACAGACTCAACAAACTGATCCGCAAGGCCAGTGACGTTGTGGGAACGGAGTGTGACTCTCTGATGGTGGTGTCAGAGAGGAGGATGCTGTCTAAGCTATGAACTTGGACAATGTCTCACACCCATTCCACCATGTGCTGGTCAGGCACAAGAGTACTTTCAGTGGGAGACTCATACCACCTAAATGTACCAATGAGCGCCACAGGAAATCATTCCTGCCTGTGGCCATCAAACTGTACAACTCCTCCCTCTGAGTGGCCCTGAGACCACTATATATATATATATATATAAAT
>NC_065527.1:36057444-36062612 GCF_006386435.1 Epinephelus moara | reverse complement strand
CTGTATGGTGTGTACAGTATGTACAGTGTCCTAGCCTAATCTGTTATCTTATCTTTTAACATTACATAAATCTACTAATTTAATGGGAGATAATCCACTAACAAGCTTTAATACACATGCTAATTTAAATAAGTTGTGCTGATAATGTAAAATTTGAGTCTTTGGACATCTTACCTGTTAAAAGTACATCACAGCCGGTCTTTTCTGCTGTAACTCCATTGCGCTGTTAGCATGTGCCGCTTACTTCCGGGAATTATTGAGAGGCTCCGTGATCCGCCATTGCTGTGAAAAAATGGCCCATTAGAGTGAACGGAGAAGACGCGACTCACTATTCAAGGGCTCTGGGAGTAACCAAGGAAGTAGAAAGAAAATAGTACCTACAGTAAAAAAAAAAGAGATATTCCTGTTGAGCTTTTTCAAATGTATCTTTTTGGCTCTTTGAGCACCACAAGCTAAGTGTCATCTAGTTCCATTATATTGGAGAGAAGACGGACATCTCTACGGTCAGTATCTCCAACACTCGGCAACACACACTAAAACTATATAAAGTGATAAATATCACTACAGGTCAGTGGAAAAATATGTGTATTTGATTTGGGGGGAACTGTCCCTTAACTTAACACTGAATAAGAATTTGTAGATACTGTATAAAAACAGAAGCAAACCTTTAGTGGATAAGAGGCAGGCTACACTGTGCCTTGCTTGCCTGGGTCAATCTCTGTTTTTAAAAAAGTTATGCATTTGTAATCAGAAGATCATGATAGCATTTCAGAAGAGACCAGTGGAACACAGTTTGTACAGGAAACTTGCTTCCTTCTCTTTGTTTTCTTGGAAAATGAAGCTGCCTTTCTGTTTTTGACCTCCACTGAAACACACACACTCACACTAAACAGTTGAAGCCAGCCTCCCTATAATGACAGAGTGTGTAGTTTAGGGTGACCAAATGAGAATGGGTGAAATTTGGGATGGGGGGTGCTTGACTGTCATGACATGTCAGCTTCATTAAAAGCATAGCTGCAAATTATAGCAACAATGGATGTTGCAACACACACAGACAATACATCTGTGATCAGTTCCCTAATTTAATTTTAACATTTTTTTCAATCTTTTCCTCTTTTCCAATTTCTCATTTTATTTTATGGAAGTGATCAATGTAAGTGCACTTCTCCTTTAAACTCAATGAAAAATAAAAGCTAACAAAATAAAAGACGCCTGGTACATTCGTTACAGGCGTATCAGTTTGTAGAACAAGTTTTGAACAGTTAGAACAAGAGGCTGCACTGCAATGTGCAAATCACTCCTTCTCGTGGCTGCCTGCGCTTTCCCTGTCCTCGCGGCTGCACATCAGGTTGCGGCTGCAGCTTGCACTCTCTTCATCTACTTCATTGCCACTGCTGTAGGCCTACACAATTTAAAAACTACAACACCCATAATTTATGTAGGAACTGCTGCAGCCAATGTGCAGCCAGCGGGAGCTGCAGGACAACTCAACCACCATGACCAGTTTTTAATGTTTTATCAGGCTATAACTACTCCAGACTCTGCTCTAGTGTAATTTTCGGGACAATTAGGGCAGGATCTGGGATTTGGGACAACTGCTTGGATTTCGGGACTGTCCCGAATTTTTCACCCTGTTTTTTTAAAGCATAACACACAAATCAAGCAGCTGGGCAAAATCAAATTCAACAAAAACAGTAACACGGCAGCAGCAAATATAAGGATAATAATGGCAGCAATGCAACAGCACTGCAGCCCAATAAACACACTTTACCTTTCCAGGGCTCTCTTCCTTGTTTTACTGGCTGAGAAGTCTTAGATGAGCCTGGTAAAATGGTGATGACAGGTGATTCAGTCTGTTTTGGCCCATTGTAGAGCTCAGTTTATTTTTCACAAGTCCAAGTTTTGAGAATGAGCACTCCCGACTGGCATTGGTTACAGGTAAAGTCAAATAGAGTCTCAGTGCTATGTCAACATTTGGAAATACTGACTGTAGTCTTCTTAATTGTCTGAATTGTCCAATTTCGTATGGCCCCTCAATGTATATGGTGACTACTGCCCTGTTATGCATACATAATTAGGCTGCAGTTGTCGCAAAGGTGAAGTGTGCTGGTCTTGTCATACGAAGTTTGATGGAGTGTCAGCTGGACAATATGGAGATATTTGCATCTTGAAAGCCGGATTACAAATGTGGATAGACAGGGAGAAACACACGCAAGCCTAAGACGTGGTAAGATACGATATTCCTCACTATATGAAGTGACTGATAACAAGATCTGTATAATGGATTGTAAAGAAATTCGTCAGGTTTTTATTTTGTAGACAATTGATCTGTATTTATAGCATGATGGGATGACAGCACAATGATGTGTGTGGTATCACTGGAAAGCTCTGGTCCTGCGCTTTCATGCGATATGTGTGGCATTTCTGTGTGAGCCTGCATTGGCGAGTAATCCATCCAAGAGTAATGTGTGTGCTAAGCTGTATGAAAGCTCTATTATTCGTGATTTTAGTAGTGATTTTATCGTTGTTTTTTGCTGTGGTAACTGTGGTCTTGTCGGAAAGCTAAGTTAAAGGGATAGTGCACCCAAAAATGAAAATTCAGCCATTATCTACTCACCCTCATGCTGAGGAACGCTCTGGTGAAGTTTTAGAGTCCTCACATCCCTTGCGGAGATCGGCGGGGGGAGCAGCTAGCGCACCTAATGGCTGATGGCGCCCCAGACTAACGTCCAAGAGCACAAAATTGAATCCACAAAGTATTCTCCATACTGCTCATCCGTAGTGATCCAAGTGTCCTGAAGCCCCGACATAAAAAGTTGTTTCGAAAAACGTCATATGAACTCTGTTTTTAGCCTCACTGTAGCCTGTAGCTCTGACTGCTTCTCTGTGCTCCGCGCTCACGTGAACCGCGGCTGCATTTTATGGGGTAAAAAAACGTTCCGACCACCGGCCGGTTCGGCCTGGAACAGACCGGCCGTTCGGGAATACTCCCGAACCTCCCTATGGCCAGCCCGCCCCTGAATGTTGTTCAAAAATCCAAATGTGGGCTGAACATGTTTGTAGGAGTAATAACTCCGATCCATTTCCGCTAGGAGAGGATCTATGGCAGCAATAAACACTGTAGCTCTGAACTTGTCACGGCCCGACTGCTCACAGTCCAGTTCGGTTGACTCATCCGCTTGTTTTTTCCTTCTTCTGTGTCTGTGTGTGTCCACTGTATATTGTTGGGACACTGTCGGAGAAATGTTTTTTGCATCACTCTCAAAGTTGTCAAAATTATCCCGTAGGTTGGCCACATAATCCCTCAATGAGCTAATCAGATTGACAGCATTACATAAATCCAGTTCAACAGTTTGCAGTGCAGTACTAGATGACTGGCAGACTGGCTTCATTTCAAGTGGTGAGATTTTGGCTTGGGTCATCACTTAATTTCTGCAGGGATTCTTGGATCCTGGCATAGTTCTGGTGCAATGCTTTTGTCACTTGTGCGTGTGCAGATCATCTTGTGTCAGACAGACTTTTTAAAGTCTCTATTCTCTGGTTGTCATTGGGCTGTAAACCCGCTGTAATAACCTGCCAGCGGGCTGTGGATTTGGAGGAAAAATCAAAAAGTGTCTGTACGAAGTTAAAAAATGCCTCCTTCTCAAGGCAGCAGTTCACGCTGTTAACCCCCATAACCCCTATGTATACTGCTGGGTAGTGAAAGTCTGTGTTTGACTTGACATTGATATGTATGAGTGTGAGAGTGCTGGATGCATGCAATGGTATGGGATTTACTGCCTTTGAGATAAGAACTGGTATTGGCTGTATGCATGTGCAAAAGTGAGCAAATGTCATATCAATGGGAAATCAACTGGTAAATTATTGTGTCTCTCATGAGGGAATATGGGATGTCACTCTTACCTTTCTGTGGATAGTACAGACATTTTGTAGATTATGTACATTCTTATATCTGTCATGAAGTGAAACTCAAACTTGGGAGCTTGTCCTGTCTGTATTTTTTGGTCTGGTGTTTGTTTGCTTATTTGTAACTGTTTTTTCTTTTGTTTTCTGTGGTGTCATGTGTTGTATGTACACTAACAAAAATGTATATGTGTGATGGTTGTCGACCCCAGGAAGAATAGCTACGGTTTTCCGTGCTAATGAACCAAACCAAACCCACTAAATTGAGAGTGTGTGCAGTGCACGGTTCCCACTTGGCCAAAGGGTTAATCTGTTTAATGTGTGATTGCAGGCCACTGTAATTGCTGGACATGTTGGCTGAATGATCGTAGCATTGGCCTCTGCAATTATTGATATCAATACCCATGTCATGCAAAACACCAAGAACAGACTGGCAGAGTGACTTTGAATTGGCAGGAACTTCACAAAACGCTCCTTGAAACTGCCATCAGGTGACGCATGATGAATGTCATCATTCAGCAGCCTTGAAATAACCCATCAGTTTCGGAATCTTGTTGAGTAGTTGCTCCTCTCTTTTTTCTGTCTCCCGCTGCGCTATCCTCCTTTGGGCTCTGCTGTATTTTTTGTCGGACATTTTGCCACTGTGTGACTGTGAGTGACAGCATCAACAGCCAGCAGTGACGCAAGTAATCTGGTGTGGAATCTACACTTATTGAAAAGTACTTTGCCACTTTTATCTGCCTGATTATCTCTGCAAGGACCTGCTCCCATCAGCTCAATAAACTCCATACACATTGTTGAAATAGGATGGTGTTCCCTTACCAGCATTGCCATATTTTTCTATACGAGCTTTCAAGAATGTGTCAAACTGAGCGATAACTTCCAGCACACCCATGAAATTCCTATTATCAGATTGTCCAAAGATTTCACTGTTTCCCCTGAATGGTAATCCACGCTCTGCCAAAAACTTAACGACCACTCTCTTTAAAACCTCCATCCAGTAATTACACTCACTGTCAAATTGTTTTTTTAGTTCTGAATCAATGCATCCAGCATCAGCACAGCCTGTAGCATAAGCTACCATGGCCTTTCTGTTGCTCTTTAATGCTTCATGTTCAGCCAGGTGCGCGGTTGCATTTTTCGGGAGCGTATCTATGTTTCCAGGGTTCTATGTTTCCCGGGTTCTATGTTCCCCACTTAACCCTGCAAAAAAGGTTCTATGTTCCCCGCTTACACAAAAAAGGTTCTATGTTTCCCGGGTTCTA
>NC_065527.1:36050447-36057185 GCF_006386435.1 Epinephelus moara | reverse complement strand
ACACACAGACACACACACACTCAGCCAAAATACATTAGCACAATTTGAGTACCATATATGTCTACATATATACACACATTCATTCAAACAAATGCATGTATGAAATGAAATATTCATGTGAATGAGATATTCATTCACAGAAATACCACTACTGTGCAAACCTACTTGCAATATAATATTGTGATAATAACAACATTTAAAATACAAATACAAATCCTACAGTCAACAATCCAACTGCCAAACCACTCCACTGAGTAATTATTGTAATGAATTCCATAATTTAATGGTTGAGTAATTATTGTAATGAATTCCATAATTTAATGGTTCTGAAAATGAAAGTCCGCCTTCCCATTTCAGTTTTTATTTTTGGTAATACATAATGATTTTTATCTCTTATTCTAACATTGACTTGATGTTTTTCACGCACTAATAACAACTTGTCCTTGATACTCACTGGCTTGCTAAACTTTTGAACTTTTGAATCTTTGAAATTAGTGCAAAAGAATGTTGTCTCACATGCTCTACTACTGTGGGCCATCCTATCATAGCATGAAGTTCACTTACTGCTTTTTCATTCACACCAACGGGCAATTTAGAGTTATCAATTAACCTAATCACCAATCTGCATGTCTTTGGACTGTGGGAGGAAACCGGAGTGCCCGGAGAGAACCCACGCTGACACGGGGAGAACATGCAAACTCTGCACAGAAGGGCTCCCACACCCAGGATTGAACCGGGAACCCTCTTGCTGTGAGGCGACAATGCTGACCACCACACCACCGTGCTGCCCCAATCCAATTTTCCATTGAAGTATATTTAAATTTCCAAAAATAGTCCGACCAATCAAAGGGCCCCTACACACGTGGGGCCTGTGCATTAATCCGCGCCAGTGTGTGTGTGTGTGTGTACAGAGCCGAGTCCCTGCTCGTGTTGCAGGATGAGCAACCATCAGCTGTTTTGTTAAGGTCGTGATGTGTGGTCAGTTAAATCATTCCAAAACCAGGAACCATGGATAACCAGAACCATCCAGAAACATGGACAAGACAAGACTGATTAATTAATTGATCGAGCCAAGAGATGGTCAGCTTAGTTTTGCATAAAGACTAGAAGCAGTGGGAAACAGTTGTGACTGTGAGGTGGTAATCAGTGACTTTTTAAAAAAACAATTTTACCATTTTAAAAACAGATATTAATTAGGAAGCCCTCATGTGAAGCAAAGAAAAAGCCTAGTTCACATAACTCCCAGTAAAACCACAAATCATTGTTGAGGGAGGTTCAAGGTTCAAGGTTCAAGGTTTTGTTACCTCCGAGGGGCAATTTGTGTCACAGCCAGGAGTTAAAACAAGGACAACAATTTTCACAACAAATAAGTAAAAAACCATAAAAAAGAATACACAAATACATTTAGCAGCCATTTAAGAGGCTGATAGCAGCAGGGATAAATGATTAGGGGGGATTATATCTGTGCCCTGATAGCACCACAAAATTGTCCCTTAGTGGATGACTTGGGTCGCCCAGGATACATTTAGCTTTTTTCCTGCACCTGACCTGATACAGGTCATCAAGGTCATTTAAGGGTGTTGCAGCAATTTTGCTGCATTTGCATATTGTCATAAAAGTGGTCTCAAAGCACAGCTTGCTATCAATGACAGTACAGAGGTATTTGTACTGCTGCACAAGTTTGACAGATTGTTTGTCCATCACCACAGGGGAGATGACTGAGGGATTTTTACTAAAATCAATACACATCTCCTTTGTTTTGGTGACACTGATATCTAAAAAGGATGATATACACCACTGGATAAAATCACTCACAACAAGACCATGATCAGTGTCGTCACTGTGGAGGAGGGACACAATAACAGAATCATCTGCGAATTTAATGATGTGGCACCGGTCATGATGGCTTTGACATTCATTAGTGTATAAAACAAAAGAGGGGAGAGGACGCAGGCCTTGAGGGGATCCGGTGGAGGAGAGAAGGACATCAGATAAAACACTGTTTACCCTCACCCGCTGTGATCTTCCTGTTAAGAAGTCCATCAGCCAGCAAATCAGGCCAGCATCAATGTTATGAATGCTCTGCTAAAACATGGGGCTGGATGCAGTTAAAAGCAGAGGTGAAGTCAATAAAAAGAAGACGAACAAGGGACTTGGCACTCTCAAGATGTTTAAAAACCATGTTTGAAAGTGTCCCTGTCACATCATCCACATCTCTGCCTGACCTGTAAGCAAACTGAAGAGATAAGATAAGATACACCTTTATTGATCCCACAAGTAAGAAATTCCAGTGTTAAAGCAGTCAAGGTGAAAGAGGCAGATTAAAGATTTCAATATTTAAAAACATAAAAAACTAGGCATGCAAAAAAAAGTACAAAAAAATACAACAGCAATAAATTATAATAACATTAATAATAATGAGCATTGGATAAAAAGTGAACAATGGATTAAAGTGTGCATAGTGCAAAGTGAATATTGTATGTGCAAATAAACAACAAGAAGGGGGACAGCAATGCTTATAGTGGTGTTTATAAAGTGTCCATAGTGTCCTTAAAGTGTCCATAGTGCAGTTTATTAACCCTAACCCTAACCCTAACCCTATTGTGAGCAGTGTTGGTTATGCAGCCTGACAGCAGCAGGCAGGAAGGACCTGCGATATTGTTCCTTCACACACTTTGGGTGAATCAGTCTATCGCTGAAGGAGCTCTCCAGAGCTTTTATCTCCTCCTGCAGGGGGTGGGAGTCATTAGTCCTCAGAGATGACAGCTTGGATGTCATCCTCCTTTCTCCCACCACCTGCACAGAGTCCAGAGAGCATCCCAGGACAGAGCTGGCCTTCTTGATCAGCTTGTCCAGTCTCTTCCTATTTGCAGCCGAGACGCTGCTGCCCCAGCAGACCACTCCATAGAAAATGGCTGATGCCACCACAATTTCAAAGAAGGTCTTCAGGAGCACCCCCTGCACTCCAAAAGACCTGAGCCACCTCAGCAGGTAGAGTCTGCTTTGGCCTTTCCTGTATAGTGCTGTTATGTGATTAGTCCAGTCCAGTTTATTGTTAAGATGAACACCCAGGTACTTATAAGATGTCACCATCTCAATGTCCTTTCCCTGGATGTTCACCGGTGTTGGGGGGAGGAGTCTGCGCCTGCGGAAATCCACCACCAGCTCTTTGGTTTTCCCTGCGTTGATCTGAAAGTGGTGGTGGTAGTGGTGGTGGAAGGAGGGTCCAACTTGTTCTGTACAATATTCAAAAGTGCATCCTTCACCAACTTTTCAAAGGTTTTCATGACCAGATAGGTGAGTGCCACTGGCATGAAGTCGTTCAGAGTCTTTGGGGTTTTGTTCTTAGGAACAGGAACAATTATTGAGTAATTCCAAAGACAAGGCACTTTGTGCAGCTGTAAGGACATGTGGAAAATGAAGCACAAAATATCTGCCAGCTGCATAGCACAGTGCTTTAAAACTCAGCCTCCAATACCATCAGGACCAGGATTTTTCATTTCCTTCACACCATGGAACAGTTTAGAGCCCATGAGGTTATCAATAGACACATTATGTACAGGATTAAAATCAACATTTTTAAAAACGGACACCTCCTCATTAAAATCATGGGTATTAAAACGCTTATAAAAAACATTCAAGTCATTAGAGAGGTCCAGGTCTGTTATCCCATTAAAGGAAATTGCACATTTCTTTGACTGCATCCCCATCATGTGTTTCATGCCCTCCCATGCAGGGCGTGGATCATTAGGTTATGCAACTGTGGTGTAATTAGTTTATGGCCTAATGTTAGCTTTTTACCTCTGGCAATTACATTTTTTCTTCATAATTTTCTGGTTGAAGTAACCAAGGTGATGCTAACTTCCTTGGTGGCCTACAGAAAAAATGCCCTTTGAGCAATCTATTGTGGCCAGACTATGTAAGAACAACTTTCAGGTCCGTCACATGATGCCATGTGGCCCAGAAATATTTTTCCCATATATTTACATTATGAAAATGACATCTGTGAATCGGTAGATAAATTTTTTTGAGCGTCACAACCCCTGCTAAGTGACCTGTTTCAAGATTTGATCCACTGGATACGATAACATCTCTGAAGTCTAGAAGAGCTGCATGATGAAATCATTTTATCCACATTAAAGTTCAAAGAGGACTAAACCAGAGGTACACGGCTTGTCCAGCAGAAGTTCCCCACTTGGCCAACTTCTCTAGTGCACTTGCTCTATGGGCCCAATAATGCAGAAGTTAAGGATCATTTTACACGCTGACTTTGTATAGATGTCATTTACAATTTCAAATATGTTAAACAAGTCTAATATTGGATAAATATACTGTATAATCAAATTAATAAATTCATCCAACACTTTTATATTGATATGTTATTGTTGTGAAGGTCAGTCAGTGGTTGTATATTTTACCAACAACACTCCAATCTGTGGTGTTCACCAGGGGCAGGGTTTCCATGGTGGCACGGCAACCCCCCGCAATCTGATTGGCCACCCCATGTGCCACCCCAATGGCCACTGACTCGTGGTAATGTCAATCATTGTATAAAGCTCGTTACCACCGCAGCATGTTAAAACGGAAGCAAAGCTAAAACCTTGTGTGACTGGACTGTGTTCTGAACTCATGAAGGCTTTTATTTTGGAAAAAGGACAAAGGAAGTGGCTCCGTGGCTCCACTAATGAACTCATGTAACATCACCAGTCACAGACTTTTCTGAAGTGTAACAATGTAATGCACTCGGGTGCACCGGAGTTAAGGTAAGAACAAGTAACAAGTTCTTTTAAACCGTCACAACAATGTTTTGCCAACTTCTGTTACATTTGGGCCTAATTTAGTTCAGTTTGCAATACGGAATACTGATATGTTCACTGTGCAGACCTATAAGCATTAATTTCTGACTAAGGCTCGTAATCAACTCTGTACAGCAAACATCCTAGTGTTCTGTGTAGTAAATAAAGAAAATAGTGTAACATATTGTAGTTATTGTTCTCAATTTCACCATTATAATTTGAGTAATGTTTATTCTGGTTATTCTGCATATATTGATTGACTGTTACACAAAGCACTGAGATGTTTATTAAACAGAGGTGAGCTCTAACTACTGGGTAAGAGTGTAAGATATGGCTGTTCATTATGAGAATTTATTGTGTTGCTTATTCTACTAAGAGTTGATTACTGATTGATTATAATTTTAATGTTGACACTGACTGTGCAAAATGAAAAGGTCATAGGCATCTTCCTTACAAGGTGAAACATTTAATGCGGCCAACAAAAGCAAGATGAAGACATAAGACACAGTGTGTAACTGTGCAATCTAAAGAAAGTACTTGTTTGTACCTAACAGTCAAAATATTGAGGAGAGACATCAGTGGCAGCCTTCATTTTTGTTAATAATAATTATGGTTTTATGCTCCTAGGTATTGAAACAGCTGTTTCTGTTATCACCACAAAACAATGATTCAAATGAGAGAATGCTTTTTGCTCTATAGGTGAACTGACTTTTTAAAGATGCATTAATCAATGACGTTTAGTGTAAAGCTCCACCATGACTATGACAGTGAAATGTTGCTTGCACAACATTGCATCAGTTACCATATTGCATTCTAAAAAAGTGGGGGTTAGTGGATAATACTTAAATAAAGTTTTTGCAGCATACATTTTTTTTTTTTTTGTTACATTTAAGTGTTTTAGTCAGTTGTTATTTATTTGAAGAGGTTGGCCAATGTCAAAACATTTTTGAGCAGGACTGAATTAAAATAAGTTCAAATATCTTTTGGCGCCCCACCACTTCTACTTAAGCTGCAGCTGGTTCTGCACATTGACACAATATCAGACATCTGTTAAATTTGGGTTGGAATGAATATTTGGGTTGATGATATTTGAAAAGTCTAATGACGTTAGGATTTCATGTTGTGTGGTTGTTAACGTTATGATGTTTTGCAGATATTCCCTTCCATACCTCATGACTAAATGTTATAAGATGAAGTTGGCTCGAGACCTTTGGAAGATGTTGGATTTTGGTTACTTAAAGGGAAATTTCGGTTTATTTCAACCTGTCTCCTATCGTCCTAAATTTATTTCAAGTGACTAGTGACATAAAAATAATAGTTAGCATGTTAGCCGTTAGCCTAGATACAGCCGGGGCGCATTAGTAGCATCAGACCTGTTAAAACGTAAGTGAACGGGCATACCTTCAAGTGCAAAGTTAGTCCACTAAACAAGCTTTTTTCCCACAAAGACCGCCTCATATTGTTAGGATAAATGTCAGAGAACATATAGAAAACGACATGTAAACGTGTTGTCTTACCTTACCGGTGTGCTGCCATGTTTGTTTATCATCTAGTGCTGCTATTAGGGCCCGAGCGACGAACTGCAAGATCCCTATTGTTTTTCTCACGATTATTTATTTATTAGGGCCCGAGCGACGGCGAAGTCGTCTGAGGACCCTATTGAAATCGTGCTGTTTATTATTAGGGCCTGAGCGACGACGAAGTCGTCCGAGGACCCTATTGAAATCGTGCTGTTTATTATTATTATTATTATTATTCTTGCGACATTTCGTGTCCCAATTTCGGCCCTTTCCCAAATTTGAAAATACTTCTAACTTTCCACATTCGTCCGGCCACATCCGAAATTCGACATTTTTGGGCGGTTGCACATGGTCGGCGCGAAATGCCGAAATAGCGCCCCCTACAAATTTTCAAAATACCCTCCCCATTGGGGTTAGTTTGT
>NC_065527.1:36048077-36049590 GCF_006386435.1 Epinephelus moara | reverse complement strand
ACTTCAAATTTTTTACAGATCATCCAGAGACCATGCTAATGAAAAGTTATTAAAAGCTTTCCTCTATGTCAAGGGGCGTGGCCGCTATGGTGCCTCCCTCGCCACCAAATACGTTTGGCTTTTTGATGGCTTCACCGTCCCCATATCCTCATGAAAATTGACACACAGGTCAAGGTGATAAGAGCCCCGCCCTCAATGCCTCATTATGCTCGTAGGCAATTTTGCTCATGGCGCCCCCTTGTGGAAACAGGAAATGCCATCTTTTACACTGACAAACACCAAGCTCAAGCTCCTGACCTGATCAACTCCATTTTGTGGCCACATGACGATCAAGTTGATGAATCTCCACAGTGACACACGTGTCCTGTCATGTTGCAGGCTGCCGCGGTGGCGACTTTTCATCCTTCGCCACGGAACATCAACTGCCGCGGTGGCGACTTTTCATCCTTCGCCACGGAACATCAACTTGGTATAAATCCTTCATTCATAGTCCGATTTGCTCGAAATTTCACATGTGTGATGAGGGTCCACCCCTGAACGCACCTGGCCACATCTGGTTATGCTCGTAGCGCTACCTGGTGGATGAATGAAACATTGCGTTTTTTTGCTCCTGCCAGGTTTTTTCTCCCTTCTCTTTTCGCGCCACAGCCTCCACGTGCCTTAGGCCTCCACGGTTGCATGGGGGAGCGAGGTCCCGATCACAGCTGCTTTAATTAATTAATTAATTAATTTTTTTTCTTCTGCCCATATGATCACATTTTTCACTGCCTGAACATACCCCAAAACTCACCAAACTTGGAATATAAGTCACACCTGGCCAAAAATTTTATAATCTATTGTCGTCCTGAATTTCCACCACTAGGTGGCGCTATTATTAAGGAAAGTGCGTTTTGGCTCATAACTCCCATACACTTTGTCGCACATTCAAAAACTTTATATCCTCGCGTTCAGTGAATTGGGCTGAATCTTGTGGTATAGGCCACGCCCATTTCCACCTCCGTTTTTTCCCCACAAATTCGCAAAATGTTGCAAACCTACTTTTTCAAACTCCTCCCAGGCAATTTCACGATTGGCACGAAACTTTGCACACAGCATCTGTGGACCCTCCCGACAAAAGTTATTAAAAGAATTTTGATATTCCAAAGAATACTGAAGTTATTAAATAACAACTTCCTGCAGATTTCGTTCTAAACAGGAAGTGCTGCATATCTCCACATTGGTGTATCCGAATGACATGAAACTCAAATTACCACTTCCCCATGAGCCACTGAGGCTCTGTGCAAAGTTTAGGGTGATGACTACAAGGTGGCGCTCTTTAAATTGAAGTATTTTATATCTCCACATCGGTTGGGCGGATTAACACGAAACTTGGTATAATTATTGTCAATGCCCTCCTGAGGATATCTGACGAAGGACTTACCGATCCGCCACTAGGTGGCGCTCTGGTGGCCGTCTAATTTAATATTTGGCACTGTGCCAACACCATAACACTCATGGAAATAAAATTGATAGG
>NC_065527.1:36040988-36048041 GCF_006386435.1 Epinephelus moara | reverse complement strand
TGCAAACAACAGCTAAGAGATTAGCGAGAAAGTCGTAGAAAGGAGGAGAGCTATAAGTGCTTAAACAGAACCAGTGTGGGTTAAGACTTGAAGTAGATGTTAAAGCAACTGTAGTGAGAAAACAGGCTAGCAGAATTCACCAGAGCAGTACAGAGACGCTGTCACAGAAACACCGGAAATGACACAACTCGCTTACCGCAATACGTCAGCACGGAGACACCCACTTCTATCATGCACCGCACCTCTGTGCATCTCTGTGTTCTGTCTGTCTCTCTCTGCTCTTCTGCCAGGTGCACCTACTTCATCACCATGGCAACCGCTGTCACACACACAAACTCACAGAAACATGATGTGTGTGTGTGTCTTAATCTTACATGCAGACATGACAGGGGCACAATCTCCATTTTAACCCTTTAGGTGCCAGAGTTTCAATTTCAAAAGGCTGTGGCTTGAAAGTGGTGAGAGATAAAGGCATACTGTAAATGAGAAAGCTATTCATCATGACTCAAAGTTTGTCATAGGAGTAAATTAACTCATCTAATTTGCATATTGTGACGTCACTAGGCGGCGGCCATATTGGATTTCATACATCTCAGTAAAAAAACATTTTGAACATATTTACACAGTAGATTTCTTTTGTTTTGTGTTGTTTTTGTTGTCTCTTCCTCAAAATAAAGGTAGAGGAATCTGATGGGAATAAATTCACTCATCTAATTTGCATATTGTGACATCACTTCTACATACCTACAGCTACAGAAAGCATTCAAACATCAAAATGTTCAGCTCTGTAAGGATTTTCTGATGTTTGTGGCAATATGTTTGATATTTCTAAATAATTCACAGTGACGACATAAGCTGGGGGCCGAAACGGGCGTGAGTGCGAGGTCCTGCCAAACGCTTTAATTATTATTATTCTTCTGCACATATAATACCCAATTTGGCCCCTTTTCCAAATTAAAAAACTCACTAAATTTGGCACACACGTTTGGTCTGGCGAAAAATTTTATAATCTATTGTTGTCCTGAATTTCCACCACTAGGTGGCGCTATAATCAAGGAAAGTGCGTTTTGGGTCATAACTCCCATATACTTTGTGGTACATTCAAAAACCTATTATCCACGCGTTCAATGAATTGTGCTGAATCTCGTGATATAGGCCATGCCCATTTCCACCTCCGTTTTTTTTCCGCAAATTCGCAAACTGTCGCAAACCTACTTTTTCGAACTCCTCCCAGGCAATTTCACCGATTGGCACGAAACTTTGCACACAGCATCTGTGGACTCTTTTGACAAAAAGTTATTAAAAGAATTTTGATATTCCAAAGAATACTGAAGTTATTAAATAACAACTTCCTGCAGATTTTGTTCTAAACAGGAAGTGCTGCATATCTCCACATTGGTGTATCCGAATGACATGAAACTTTTTACTACTTCCCCATGAGCCCCTGAGGCTCTGTGCAAAATGTCAGCCGATGACCACCAGGTGGCGCTCTTTAAATTGAAGTATTTTATATCTCCACATCGGTTGCTCGGATTAACACGAAACTTAGAACAATTATTGTCAATGCCCTCCTGAGGATATCTGACAAAGGAGTTACCGATCTGCCACTAGGTGGCGCTGTGGTGGCAGTCTAATTTAATATTTGGCACTGTGCCAACACCATAACACTTATGGAAATGAAATTGATAGGGGTGGTAAAGACTGGTCCCTGTAACTCACACACCAAAAATGACCAGCAGGTGGCACTATTTTCAATGCAAAAGCGTTTTTGGCCCACAACTCCCACATAACATGTCGCACGTTTTGAAACTTTATATCTCAGTGTTCCCTGAATTCAGCTGAATTGTGTGATGTAAGGCACGCCCACTTTTGCATTAAATTTCCATTTGCAAAATTGCGAACAATGAAAAACCTACTTTTTCGAACTCCTCCTAGGCGATTTGACTGATTTGCACCAAACTTTGCATGAAGCATCTGTGGACCCTCCTGACAAAAAGTTATTAAAAGAATTTTGATAGTCCAAAAAACGCCCAAAATATAAAACAACAAATTCCTGCACATTGTTTTCAAAACAGACAGTCTTTCATATCTTGACCAAATACAGTCGGATTACCACAACACTTTTGCTAATTGTGTTCCATGGCCCGATGAGGGTTTGTGCAAAATTCGGTGCAAATCGGCCAATAGGTGGCTCTCTGGTGGCAGTCTAATTAGTGTGAATGGCAGTAAATTGGAAAATCTTCAAATCCTCTTCAAAACTCATCGACTTTCAACCTCTTCTTGTCCCTCATACTTTGAGCTAGAGACACCATGTCAACTTTTAAAGAATCAGAAGACCTTGAACTATTGGGCATGTATTCAGCTTCTACTTTTTGGAAAAATACATACGTGAAAACCCCTCCCAACAGGGTTTTTTTTTTTTTGGAGTAAGAAGATGAAAATGTGTACGTATGTGTAAATTGCCCAGACGCACAAAAAAGTCTCCGGCACCAATGCCCTACTCCAAACAGGAAGTCTGCCATTTTGATTCAAACTTTTCATTTTGCCGTCGATTTTGTGATTTCCACACCTTGTAATTTTACAAACTCTACAGATACAAAAACAACAATCAGTAGTCATTTATTTTTTTAATTTTGTCAACAACTCCCTTTCCATGTTTATGTTTCTAATTTGTTGCAACATTAAGGGTAACTTTAATAGCCTTTAATGTAGGTCCTGGGGACCTGGGGGTGAGATGACCTGAGGTTCTGGGCCCAGTATTTCAAAACTTGTAATCTGGATCAGAATTATCTGGATAATGAAATCCTCTTTCTCTCAGTCAGGGATCAATGTGATCCTGCTAACTTTATCTAGGTATTTCAAAACATTGGCAGGGTGCATCACTTTGATGCCAATCTGACTGCATACGGATTTCCAAATCTCACGACTCCGCCCCCGGATCTGAAACGATTCCCCTTTGGGGGCGTGGCTTTCAGATTATGACCCGTTATGCTGTGTCGACATGGCGGTTGGTAGCACAGCTTTCGCATCAAAATGTAAATATACCATTATCTAATGTGTAGCGTTTTTAAGACCATACGAAGGCCACTCACCATCTGATGTGAGCCAGCTATTTGAATTGTCACCTACTTAAAACGTGGGTGTACCGATCTCTGATTAAGCCGAGGTCATGCTAACAGTAGCTAACGCGGCTCCATTGACTGGAGTCAGCTGTCAGTCAGTGGGTACGTCCCAAGTCCCTTAAAATTACTGCTAACCACCTAACCTAGCCACCTTACCTAACTGTTTAGTGCCTCCCACTTAGGAAAACATTTAAGGAGTCAGGAGTTAGGAGTGAGGAGCGAGGATTGCTAATAAGAGACATGAGATGGTCTTACTCTGAAGCGTCACGTAAAGCGACGTCCTTTTCTGATGACGGCGGCACCTATGGGTGGCACAGCTGGATCTGCTGCATAACGGAGCCAGCATTTGGCGTACATCCCAAGTCACATTATATCCGCTGATCAAAGCTTAACACCCCCCCCCCAACCCGCCGTCATGACTTTGGTAACACAGTTTTGCATGTATTACCATTGTTATTGAGTCATTTTCCGAAGTTTGTGGCAGTTAAAGAATGGTCTGTAGCCCTGCCACTGTCACTGTGATGAGCATCATTATCATTATTATTATCATCATCATTATTATCCACTCGCCATCATTCAACAAGTCAGCTGCTGAGTGAATAAGACATATCAGACCTGTCAGTCTGCCTCAATCAATTTAATTGTATTTATAAAGCCCAATATCACAAATCACAATTTGCCTCACAGGGCTTTACAGCATATGACATCCCTCTGTCCTTTGGACCCTCACAGCTGATCAGGAAAAACTCCGCAAAAAACCTCTTTAACGGGGAAAAAACGGTAGAAAGCTCAGGAAGAGCAACTGAGGAGGGATCCCTCTTCCAGGACGGACAGATGTGCAATAGATGTCGTACAGAACAGATCAACATGATAAATTAACAGTAATTCGTATGACACAATGAGACAGAAAGAGACAGAGACATAGAGAGAGAGAGATGCAGGACAGACGGTAATGACAGTAGCTTACAACAACATTATGAAAGTAATAATAATAATTAATATTAATATTAATAATTAATATTACCTACAGCCTATTAAACATTATTCCACTCACATGACATGCAGGACAATTAATGATAGGCAAATGTGTTTGTGTATGTGTGTGTGCATGGTGTCACTCAAGCAGCTGCACATTTAACAGCCACGCATCACAGACAGTCCGCTGAACACCGCAACGGGTTGTGAATGAAATAAACTTAATTACAACATGACAGTCTTGCACGAAATATCATTAACGTTACTCTTTGTAGTCACGTAGGCATGTGAATTACAGCGTTTCATTGCAAAGAATGCATGTAACGGGTACACTTGCGCTGTTTCTTCGCCATCTCGTTCAAATGAGACAGACGTAGGGGGCGGGTATTTATGCATCATGGCAGATCCCTCCTAACGCCTAACGCTAACTCCTTACTGGCAGGAATAAGAGACATGAGACGGCCTTAAAGATGGCGGAGCTCGAACGACTTCCGGTTCAAGTAAGGAATTAGGAGTTAGCAGTATAAAATAAGAGACTTGGGACGTATCCAGTGTTGGAGCAGAGAGGGGAGGGGCAAGGCGTCCCCGCTTGGTACCGTAAGCGTGTATGTGTGTATGGAGTGTGTGTGATACGGTAGAACAGTCAGAGTTTGGGACGGAGTATTTTACGTGCTACCCCCTGGAGTGTTACCGGAGTTTTTGGAGTGCTCAAATAAACGGGCCTTTTTCCCAAACGCAAGAACAGGATGTCGCGCAACACCCCGTAACGTTACAGCTTTCACAGGCTGCCTTTGTCGGACGGCGAGATGCTGAAGTTGTGGCTAACTTAGTTGTGATACAAATGGATGCTAACCAGGGCGTAAAATTAACATTTTACCTCATCTGCCATTGGCTAGTGACCTCCAAAAATTTACCGGCCAAACATATTTTTCACCAGCCAAATAAAAAAATTGTGCCTTATTTGACAAAAAATAATTACCTTACGTTTTTAGTATGAAAATCCAACTTTAGGAAAATCCAACCCTGTCTTCTGTGTTTCTTTGGCGTGCTTGCGGCAAAGGCTGTAGTAGTAGTATCATGATACCACAGCAAAAATGAGGCAGATGTGCCTTTTGTCATTTATAAAAAGATAAATCACTTTTCTATAATACATCAATGATATTTCAATGGAATAAATTACTTACTGACTTATTCATACTTCAAAAACAGCATCAATAAGTGATTAACATAGGGGGGATCAAAATAAAATAAAAAATAGAATAAAAATCAACCAGCCACCCTCCTCCCCTGACAAGTCCCTTCATAAGTAAAGAACAGTCCAAGTGCGGTGAGGTTTGTGGAAATGTGAACGGCTCATTTCTCCTCTGACACGCCACATACCTGTGTGCCGCCACGTCAGGTAGGTACTACTGGGCAGTCATGACACCAACGAAAGAGGAAATTACTGCACCTGGAGTCAGGTAAGCCATTATCTTGCGCCGCAGAGCACTATGAGCCTCTGCCGCATTCCTGGCTGTGACCCCCACTCAACCCACAACCTCCAGGATTCGCCTTTCCTTTCTGCTGCTGGTTGAAACGTGATAATAGGGGTGCCCCAGCGCCCACTCAACTAACTTGACGTGGAAATGAGCGGTAGTCTAGAAAACTGGCAAGTTATTATTATTTTTTTTTCTTTGGAGGGCGCCCTCACATAGATTGCGCCCTAGGCGGTCGCCCACATTGCCCATAGCAAAAACCGTCCCTGGACACAGCTGGCAGAAATGGTCGAAGCACATAAAAAACTCACATGCAATTCAAAATTTTCCATCGGCCACTGGCAGGTGTGTGTTTTTGTTTTACACGCCAAACTCATTTTTTACCCGCCATTGGCGTTAATTTTACGCCCTGATGCTAACACTCCTGTCCAGACACTGCGCCTTGCAGACCATCAGGTCTGCAGTGCTCACTTCTCCCAAGATGACGAGATCACGAGTAGAGAGAGCTACAGACACAGTGGAGCAAAGCTCATTGTATTCAGACCTTCGGCAGGAGATCACAAACCGTTGGTAAGTAACGTTAACGTTAGAGTTAGAACTGCTAGCTGCAAACAGCCTGCTAACGACGGCTGAATTATTAATAAATGGTTGTGTGTTGACGTTCACCACGCTATCCCGACGTGCTTTAGGTAACTTATAATTTGTGGTTTATTAGCGTTATAAGCCTCTAATGTGTGTGTAACTGTTAGCGCATCTCACTCGGTCAGCACTCGGCTAACTCCCGGGAGCATTCTCGGTGGTTGATGTTAGCCGAGACAAGCCGGTGGTTGAACACTCGCTGAGCTAATGTGGATTAATGTTTGACTCCGTGGTCTGTTGTAGAGCATTGTGTTGTGTTTCGTGCACGTGCAGGTGTACGGGGGTTGCCGTGTGTTTGTATATCCGTTATTGTTCAATAAACATGCATTTTATCTCGGGATGTCTTGAAATTTTCTTCACCCCTTCTTCGTCCTGCAATGAATGAGTGCACCGGCTTTCTACTGCGCCACAGTGCCACTTTAGCGGTTGGGAGGTGTATTGCACATTGGTAGTAGGTGTGCAATCTGTGTCTATGAGATATGATTTGAACGTTTATAGAGACGTGAATCAGTCGAGACCGGGAACCCCCAAACGAAAAACGGGGTTCGTTTTCAAGATGTTCATGCAATGAACATATTAGTCCAAGGCTAGTGCAGTATGTAAACACAGACCATGTCTTCACATGTCCGTGCTGCCATCTAGAGACTGCTTCGCGCATGCTCCCAGAGCGCTGGGCTTTCTGGGAGATGTAGTCAATGTGGTTGCTTTGGGTCTTCTGTGTTGTGTTTGACATTGTTAAATGTGTAAATAATATGTAGGTAGATTCATGTTATATGTATGGCAACAGTCTTGTTTAGAATGATAGCTGATGGAGAAAATATTAACCAGCTTAAAGACTTATG
>NC_065527.1:36036071-36040866 GCF_006386435.1 Epinephelus moara | reverse complement strand
CCGGCTACTATTTGAGGAAATCTGTATGTATGTAACATACAGTCACTGGCCACTTTGTGTACACCTGTGTAATCTAATGCAATCCAGTAGAACGACTATACCATGATTTTTTCCCTGAAGCTTATAAATTTTCGGTTATTGTTGACATCGTCTAGAAAGTGGTGACTCTACTTTGTTTATTATTAAGGTCATAGCGAATGGTGGTGGTGTACTGGGGTGGCCTCCTAATTTTGTCTAATTGAGGAGGACAAAATATTAGGAACACTTTTAAATATATTGCACTCCAGTACACCAACACCACACACTACGACCTCAATAATAAAGTAGAATAATCACCTTTCTGACAAAAGCTGAAAATGTAAAAGCTTTGTAAACATAAATGTGTGGCAGAGCTGTTGAATTGACTTGTATTAGATTGCACAAGTGTACCTAATAAAGTGGCCAGTAAGCCCCACATGAACACCACCAATCCATGCCTGCTCTGGGTCTCCCCGCAGCCCCTGGTTGCTCAACAGCCTCAGCCCCTCAGACCATGCTGATTAAAAGTTATTAAAAGCTTTTCTCTATGTCAAGGGGTGTGGCTACTATGACGTAGTCCTCACCACCAAATATGTTTGGCTTTTTGATGGCTTCAGTGACATCATATTCACATGAAATTGATACACAGGTCAAAAATGGCAAGCTCATACATCTGATAGGGGCGTCACCCATGGGGGGGACAAAATGCCTCCATAGCGCCCCCTTGAAATTTCAGAATACCCTTCCCATAGGGGGTTTTTTGGAGTAGGAAGATGAAACGTCACACCACGTCAGGGTTAACTTACTCTGAGTTTTCACATAACCGCTTCAGTGATGCGCACTGCTGCCCCCCCCCCGCGTTGATGCAGGAGAGCGAGGGCCCGGTCACAGCTGCTTGCAGCTTTAATTATTATTGATATTGCATTACAAAATGACTTACATGATTAAAAATTTTAAAATTGGCAAATATATTTTCTGTCAGTTCAGTAATTGACTCATAGTTCCAGCTGTACTTTTACATTTTCATATGTTTCAATGGCAAAATCTTAATTTGTAAAGTAATAGGTAACTAAAGCTGTCATATCAATGTAGTGTGGTAGAGGCAGACTGTGGGGCAGGCTGTGGCATGAGAAGAGTCAGATTTGTACTTACAGTACCTGAGTAAATTTTGTTTATTTAAAAGGATTCCCATTAGCTGACACCAAGACAACAGCTAGTCTTCCTGGGGTAAATGTGTTTAGTTACATTCCACCATTGGGTGCAGTTAATGTTATATTATTTTCATGACTTTGTGAGTATGACTCAACTTGTGACCTGCTTGACCTGACCAATGACTTGATTTGACTTGCTTGACTTACAGCGAGGACTCGACTTGACTTGCTTGATTTTCACCAGAGAGACTTGGGACTTGTTTGAGACTGGAAGGTTATGACTTGAGACTTACTAATGACTTGCACATGTGTGACTTACTCCCACCTCTGCCGCTGACAGAGCCCCCTTAGGGAGCTATAGACGGTGATGGTGATGCGGTAAAGTGATGACAGCAGAGAGACATGATATCCTTTAGCAAGGATGATCACACACACACACACACACACACACACACACACATTATAACTAAGAGGTAGAACCGCTAATTATACCTCTGCTTCAACTTGCACAAAGTTGCATTTCTTCTACACTTACAGTATATGTACCAAATTAACATGTATTATGACCTATTGAGTCCGATCATTATTTTCCATTCAGACAGAAATATGGAGGCAATTAACTGAGATGAATTTATGGCTTTACTCTTCTGTTCTGACAGATTTGACATCCACACACCAAATACACAGTGGGAGGCTCTGGGAATTTCAGTGTTATTTTATTGTGAAAAGAGGAGGAGACAGGATGAACCTCAGGTCGTGCTGCTGTAGGATCAACACCATTCTCCCACACTCAGTATACAGTACACAGTCAATTATAGCGCCTGGAAATGAACGGAATAAAACAGAACAGTGAGAGGCTGTCCCGGGAGGAAACAGGAGATGCAGGGAGTTTAGGTCTGTTGCCATGGTGATTGCGAGGAAGGAGTACAGGTAAATTGTCTGAGATTAAATAAATAAATTAATGGCGCCTGTTTGAATGAGAGTCTTGCCCTCCTCTGAGATGTCCCCTCTAAGGCAGTGTGGGTACAGCACAGAGTGTCCCCCACACACACACACACACACGCACACACACACACACACACACACTTCACTGTATAGGTTACAGCACAACATCCACACCATCTGGCCCCATGTGAAACTGCTGGGAACACTCAGGAGATCAGAGGGCGTGTGATCTCTGCTCACTGAAGGAGGATGTACAAGATGACAGACACATGAAACCTGGCAGGCCCACTAAGGAGACACATTTAATAAATGCTCTTACAATGTAATAAGCCTTCCACCCACACTAATTTGTCAAAGGAAATGACTTAACTGCATCCCACTGGACATGTTCTTCACACTTGCCCTGTATATAACAAACAAAGAATTGCAGAAAGCCTCTCTGAAGTAATCAGAGAAGCAGCTAGCTCACTTTATAGAAAGATGACGCCCCCAATTCCCAATCAAAGCACTGAGTGGTCAGCTGTTTCTGGCTTAAAGGTCTTGTGTGTGGGATTTAGTGGCTTTTAGTCAGTGAGGTTGAACCAGTGGTGTAGTGGAGGGTATACACAGGTATACAAGGTTTATCCTCCTTTTCTGGTTATTTACAGTATACCCACCTATCAACCAACAAGCCATTGGAATATATACAGTACATGATCTGGGTGAACACTCGATTCTGACTGGCGGCTTTAAAAACTGATAATGCATACCTACCGAGTAGTTCTGGTGAAACTGTGTGGTCACCATTCTTAAAGGATAACTTCGGTATTTTTCAACCTGGGCCCTATTTCCCCATGTATATGTGTGCGTATGATTCATAGGTACAACTCGTTCTAAAATTGGTTCAGTATTGAGGGAGGCGGATGCAGCTGGGAGCCGCGAAACGAGCTAAAATGGTAACGGGGGCAAATGCGTCCCGTATAAGTTTGCGCATTAAAAGTGCTTTTTTTCGCCACTGACCGGTTCAGATCGCCAGTGCTATCTCTGTAAATAGCATACTAAGCGTTTCCCTTACCCTTCACTTCCTCTGGGCTGTGTGTGACGTCATCTCGCGAGAGCTTTGCTTGTTGCCGGAAGAAAACAGAGGAGCCATGCTGAGCGCCGCTCAGAGTGGCGCTGGTTGTCCCGGAGTACAGTTGAGAGTTTTACTGCATCGATTGAAAACAATGGTTCGTGTTTGTGCTTATCCGAATTGCAAGAACAGGATGTCGCGCAACACCCCGTACAGCTTTCATAGGCTGCCTTTGTCGGACGGCGAGATGCTGAAGTTGTGGCTAGTTGTGCTACAAATGGATGCTAACACTCCTGTCCAGACACTGCGCCTTGCAGACCATCGGGTCTGCAGTGCTCACTTCTCCCAAGATGACTACTGCCAGCCGAAGAAGAGAAGACATCCAATCCCGAAACACCTCTTCCTCAAGAAAACGGCTGTCCCACGAGTAGAGAGAGCTACAGACACAGTGGAGCAAAGCTCTCGCGAGATGACGTCACACAGCCCAGAGGTAAGGGAAACGCTTAGTATGCTATTTACAGAGATAGCACTGGCGATCTGAACCGGTCAGTGGCGAAAAAAAGCACTTTTAATGTGCAAACTTATACGGGACGCATTTGCCCCTGTTACCGTTTTAGCTCGTTTCGCAGCTCCCGGCTGCATCCGCCTCCCTCAATACTGAACCAATTTTAGAATGAGTTGTACCCATGAATCATACGCACACATATGCACACATACACATGGGGATATAGAGCCCAGGTTGAAAAATACCGAAGTTATCCTTTAATTAATGTGCTGCATATAAAATAGCATCAACCTGTATCCACTATTCGCTATTGTATACGCTATTCAATTTGTTACCTCAGACTGCAGTCAACAGTAACGTTTCCTTTGTTCTTGAAAATCTTGATGTTGACTTGGGGACAATGGTATGGCTGGGCTGAAAAACTTTAGATTTTGATTGCAAAAAGCATTAAAATGTAAATGATTTTTTTTTTCTTTGGAAAGTGACCATGCAAGCAGGATAATGCCCATTGAGGTGTCCTTTCAGGAATTAATGGCCGTCGCTGTGCATCGGACACTTCACCTCTCCATGTCGGCAATTAAGGAGAAATACGGTGATAAAACACAAATGGCCCGACCTAGAGCCAGTGTTTGTGTTTCTAATGTAATAAAAATACAGCGATTCTTAGATTCAGGGCCCAGTTGTTAAAAAATTTAATCTGGATCAGAATCCCATGTCATGCTGTCCAGGATTAGATAATTCATCTTTATTTTGTACTGGTCTTTCAAAGCAATCCTGGATTGGATCACCCTGATCCAGATACAAACTTTACAAGGTTACCAAATCCAGATAACTAGTGCTCTACATGGGCCTACACATCTTAATGTAGGTAGTCTGCCAACAAACACTCTGCAATTACTACTTATCACTGTAGGTGCCACCAAAGAGACTGAAACATAGATCTTTGAGAATATAACTTTAAATACTTTTGTTTGATGCTGACATTTGGGGGATTATTTAATTGGAAAAACATTATTTGTCTTTTTTTTTTTAAATTTACTTTACAGTACCATAAGGCCAATTTCAGAATCTTTTTTCCCCACCATTTTCAAGATTTGATTCTATCTGATTGCCAAAATCCAATTA
>NC_065527.1:36033334-36033527 GCF_006386435.1 Epinephelus moara | reverse complement strand
CTGTTTTTGAAGTATGAATAAGTCAATAAGTAATTTATTCCATTGAAATATCATTGATGTATTATAGAAAAGTGATTTATCTTTTTATAAATGACAAAAGGCACATCTGCCTCATTTTTGCTGTGATATCGTGATACTACTCAGAACCATGATATTTTCATTGGTATTGCACAGTGGGTCCCAATTTTGGTAC
>NC_065527.1:36020594-36026374 GCF_006386435.1 Epinephelus moara | reverse complement strand
TTTCTATAGCTATTAAAAAGCTGATGTTTCTCACCAAATACCGACAAATTGGGAAGATTTCCTATAGGTCATAGCTTTTTTCATATTTTTTCTGCTAAATTTTGCAAAGAAAAGCCAATTACGCATAGACATACATTTTAAATCATTAAAATAACCATTTTAATTGATTTCTCATGCTTAATTTATGCAAAAAAGATGGTTTATTTATCTCTGTACAATATATGGTTCAAAAGTTGTGGATATATTTGATTTTTAATTTTTTCCATATATTCCGATTGACGGAATTCGAAATTCCGCCAGAATTCCGAGGACTACCCTTTTTCACGATGGGAACATCAAAATTCATTATCTACAGACCTTCACGATTCCAAAAATATAGGTTTCATTTAGAAATCCACCGTGACCATGGGGACCCCCCCTTCCTACTAGACTATCTACTGTCAGCGCAGGCAGAGCGCAGCCGGTGTAAGCCGAAGTTTGGCTGACCGGCTGACAGTGCGCACACGTCACCAAAACCTCACAAGCAGGTTTCCAGAATGTCAGGCACATTAACGATGCAAAAAATACCCACAAAAACCACTATTCAATGCAACTATCTGCAATCAGCACATAAATGTATCTCTATATCGACTGTCCCATCACATCTGATGTCAGATCAAAGGGGACATATATTCCGATTGACGGAATTCGAAATTCTAGACTACCCTTTTTCGCGATGGGAACATCAAAATTCATTATCTACAGACCTTCACGATTCCAAAAATATAGGTTTCATTTAGAAATCCACCGTGACCATGGGGACCCCCCCTTCCTACTAGACTAAGACCTGGTTTCAGCTGGCGAGCTTTTAGCACACCTTCGGCGAAGCCTTTTGGCACGAAACTGTCACTGCACCAAGCTGGATCTGTCGACACCTCCCCCTGCTGCGCCGCCACACCCATCTCAGTGCACCTCGGTCTGCCAAACTACCAAACTGAGCGCGCCTCGGGTTGCGCTGCTCGAAACTAGCTCTGCGCGGGGTTCGCCACCTTGCGCCACCCTGCGCTGTGCCGGGAAACTAGAGCCCCTTGTCTTCTTTTAAGTCCCTTTTTAAAACTCACTACTTCAGGCTTGCTTTTAACTGATTTGAATTATCTGTTTGCTTTAATTGTTTCACATTTTGTGTTTTATTTTATTATTTTTATTTATTTTATTTCACTAACTGCCTACTCATTGTCTTTTAATATGTAAAGCACTTTGTAACTTGTTTTTGAAAAGTGCTTTATAAATAAAGATATTATTATTATTATTATTATTATTTAATATCTTGCTGAGACTTAAAAGAGAAGATTGATAGCACACAACTAACAGCCACTTAGCTTAGCATAAAAACTTGAGAAAAAAATTAAGCTGCACTGTGTGTTTATTGCTAATTAACAAGTGTTAGCATGCCAACACGCTAAACCAAGATGTGAATAATACCTGCTTAACATTAACATTTTAAGCATTGACATTGTGATCAAGCTGATATTAGGCTTTAGCCATTAGTGTAGCTGTAGACTCTTAGTCTTTTTTTTTTTTTTTTTTTTTACCTTTGGACAGAGCCCTGCTTGGCAGAGGTGGAAGTAAGTCACACATGTGTCAAGTCACATGCAAGTCTTAACTTAGTCTTAATCAAGTCCCATTTTACTGTAGTGAGAATCAAGCAAGTCAAGTCAAGTCCCTGTTAGTCAAGTCATATGAAATTCTCATGATCTGGTTGGCCATTAAGCCAATAACAGAAAGATCTGGTTGGCCATTAAGCTTATAATAGAAAGCCCTTTTCCATCAAAATTAGCGTGTGTACGCAGTTTTTTTGAAAACAGGAATACCCGCTAAAAATAGGCGGTAGACTCCTTTCTCATAACCAGTAGAATAGAGGCATGCATACTGCTCGACAGCAGATGAGTATGCCTTTTTTTTTTCTTACTGTGTGTCGCTTTTTATGTCAGGGACAGGCCAGAAAACAGGTGAGTAAACAGTAGAAAGCAGCTTGGAGACCAGTGAAAATGTTATGGTGCTGCTTCTTTTTTATGTCTCTTACTTATTGAGTCACTCTTTCAAACTTGGTGCTGACTAACAATGTTTGAGTGCTGCTTGGGCAGAGACAGACAATATTTGATAGTGGTGCATCATTGCATCTCACCAGTTAAGGGGCTAAAATTAGCATGTTCAACCAGGTGTTGTGTTTCAATCACTGCCAATCAGAGCCAGAACCAATAAATACCTGTAACTCATTTGACCAGGGTATGAGTGCCAAGTTTAACCTTTCCTATTAAATTAAAAAGCCAGATGTTAGCTGGTGTAAGTGGGTTTTTTGTGCAGTGGGAAAGGGGCTTTAGTTAGCTAAAAGCTGCGTATCTGTACCTTTCTTTGTGGGTTTTGTAGTGACAGATGAAGTTGGACATTGTGGTGGATGTGTAACTGATTTTTGAGCTGCAGACCTTACATACCTCTGTTCTCTATTCACTACTGTCATCAACGACATAATCCTTAAATCTAATTTTTTATTTATTTTTTTGGCCTAGCCCCCTCCAGGATAGCTGCCTCTTATGTTGACCTCAGCTGGTCTGCCATATTTTATTAGCCTACATTGCCAGGTTTGCGTGCATTGCTCTAGAAATCACATAATCATGATTCAAAAACAAAATGTAAGTTCTCAATATCTAGAAAAATGCAAAAACTTGTTACAAAATCCAAGTCTTTTCAAGTTATCTGTCTCAAGTCTAAGACCGTTCTCAAGTCATGAATACAGAGTCAAAGTCAAGTCGAGTCTTTTATCAGTGTTAGTTAATCAAGTCTCAAGTCCTCAAATTTGGGACTTAAGTCTGACTGGAGTCAAGTCATGTGACTGGAGTCCCTACCTCTGCTGCTCAGTGATTACCTGCTGGCTGTAGCTTTGTGGTCTATTTTACAGACATGAGTCTGATCTTCACACCAAATTTGGCAAGTAGCAAATACGCATGTGTCCGAAATTGTCGAACTATCCCTTTCATTGGTAAAGATATTTACCTGCTATGATGCTAAATGCTTCAGTGTTTATGAAAATATGTTAATCTGAGCATAAATAATAGAATAAGAACATAAGCACAAACACATTAGGGGCCCTGTTTAGATGGTCTAAAACGCAAAGCGCCAGGCGTGCAGCGCATGGGCGTGTCCCAGTCACTTGCTAGTTAGACAGCGCGTTTTCAGACTGTGCGCCATGGCGGATAGTCTAAAAGGGTTGGACTTACTCTGTGAATTAGTCATGGGTGTGTTTTGGGCTTATCATTCAATAAGCCAATCAGAGTGTCACCTCTCATTCCCTTTAAAAGAGGCGCGATTGGAGCGCACGGCGGAGAGCTAGTTAGATGGCGGACCTACCAACTGGAAAGAGTGAGCGTTTTACAGCTGAGGAGACGATACCGACTGTCCCGTCACATCTGATGTCAGATCAATGGGGATTGGCACCGTTTGGCACGTTTGGCACAGCCAAGATGCCACAGCCACAGCATCAGATAGGGAGTATATATTCAGCATCTGTCATATATTCAGCAAAATAAAGTTTATCAAATGTTTTCACATCTTTGATGATCACAATTCAATTGGGAAAGACATGTTCATTTTACAGGCTATGCATCATCAGCCCGTGGAGGTCTGCTCGCAGTTCCGTATATTCGGACACTGCCAGCTTGGACCTCCCGGATTATGATGATCTTTATTACTGCGATTAGATCATTCTGATTAATGACTGACCATTAAGATGTGTTTCTGATAAATATTTTAATGTGCACAATAATAACCTTTCACATTGTAATCATATTTTTATTTGTTACCTTTTGCATATGTGTGGCTGCTCCGTGTGTGTCCGAGCAGAGTGCACACGCGTTGTGCACCCGCCTAAAGACGCATATGGCCCCGTTCAGATGTAGCATCTAAAAGCGCGTGGAAAACGCCAGCTGTGCCGTTTCCATCCTTTTATCCAAGGCACTTCGGAGGTTGCACTACTGTTGCGCCTGCCGTTACTAAGCAACCAAAACCGCCTGTCACTCACAGGGGGAGTAAAAAGTAACAGGCCCGTCACACCGAATGCGCTTTGGATTGTGAGCGCGCTTGAGGCGTGTTTACATTGAAACTAATGGATTTGTGCGCGCAAAAGACGCTACATCTGAACGGCCCCTATTACTAACTTGTTTAACAGCGAAATACTGCGCCGTTGACTTTAGACCAGGTTTTTGTTGGTCACTGGCGTATTTGCTTTTTACGCCATCTAACTAGCAACGCGCCATGACTGCGCCTGACCACTCCTCATTTTTAGACCAACACACCCAGAGAAGCGCAAGTTCATTTGCTAGTTAGATGACGGGGGTGCAGGGCGTGAAAATGACAACTGCGCCTGCATCTAAATAGCAATGACACTTGCGACATGGATTATGTGCCCTCTGCCGTCCGCTTTAGACCATCTAAATTGGGCCCAAAGTCAGCTGGGGCCTCTAGGTGCTCACTTGGTTCCCTGTGGAGATTTTCTACCAGTCCTATATGTTTAAGCAGGCTGCCCTTTTCAGCAGGGATGATCGCCACTGACTTACTTTTTTCATACTGAAGGCCACTTTTGGAGTGAGGTGGGAGAGTAGAAAATAGAGCAAGGAGAGGAGAGGCCTCTGTAGCAGCTTGTTTGCAGCGTAAGAGGTCCTTTGTGTATTGTTGGTCTTCCATTCTGGGGGCTAAATGAGCAGTTTAAGTCAAGGCTCAGTCACTGTGTTAAAGTGCAGAGGTGCTGGCCGCCTGTTCCTCTGCTGACAACTGCTGAGTAAGATGCTGCGTGGCATCAACATTGGCCGGAGAGCTAATGTGCAAGCCTAGTGTGTGTATTTTGTGCGTCTGACCTAGGAGGAAGTGCTGAGAATACAGCCATTGTTTGTGCAGGTGGACGGCGGCTGCGGCTTCAGGCCAGACTGGTAGCTTTACTCCTTTATTAGAGCCAGATGTCTGTGGGGGGGTGAAAAAACAAAGAAAAATAGGCCTGTTCTCTCATCATAACCCCCTCATATAGCCATGTGCACACACCACAGTAATAATGCTTCAGAAGTCAGAAGACAAGGTTTGTAACCAAAACTTGTCTGTATCCTGAAGGAAACATCTATTTATAATCTAACATTAAGTCATCTCACCCATCAGTTATGCTGACATTTCACTCGCCAGCTTTATTTTAAATACTTGGAGTCACCACTAGACAAGACTTAAGTGAAGTGGACCTGGAATTGCAGTATGAGAGATCAAATAAAGTACAGCCCAATATAAGTATACAATATACCTTACTATCAATACAGAAGTAAATTATAAATGGTCCATGAAAAACACTGAATGCAAAGCTCTATGTCCAGAAAATTACTTTAATTTTTTTTTAACAGACACTTTGTAGTGTATCGTGTATAGTTGTTATGTAATAATAATTACCTTTGATAGTACTAGACTAAAGCTGTGCCTACGAGCAGGGCTGGATTAACCTGCTGACAACCTGATCTCACAGAAATACGTGAAATGACCACGACCTCTTAACACCGCATTCCGTGGTGGCAGCACGTAATGGGTTGAAATTACGTGCTGCCACCACGAAAACAATGCCAATGTAAAGTCAATTAGGGTCCTCTCCCGTGGTGGACACACGGATTCCCTGATTCAATCACGTCACGTCAACCTCGTTTTCCTCAATGATATCTTTAACATTCCTGTATACACACAAAAACGCGGAAGTGTTCTTGATATTAAAACGGCAAATA